>NC_141790.1:8433134-8733134 GCF_054643075.1 Acanthaster planci
TCCACATTTACTCTAATTAGGGAAATATCGTCATAAGAATGTGCTTGTTCTTGTGCTACTGAGTGCTATTTTGCATGATTCTGACTTGGTCTCCGCAATGCAAATTCAGTACAGTCAAGACATGGCTCTGTATATTGGAACATAAATGGTCTAAAACTTATCTAATCATGGCAATTTTAGTGTCTTTTGGAAGACCTCAAGTTCTCTTATTGATTGATGTATGTTTCATCTCCATACCTGCTGTAGTTAGGGAGATATCTCCAAAAGGATGTCCGAGTTCTTGTCAAATTTCTCCCAATTTTGCATAATTCTGACTTTATCCGAGGTATACAGGTCCTGTTCCCGTGCAGAAAGGCTCCGTGTGTTCGAGCATAAATACTCTCAAACGTATCCATTTCTGGCAATCTTGGTGTTATCTGAAAGAGCACATGTTCCTCTTTTTATTTTTGTAAGTTTTGTATCCACATTTACTCTAGTTAGGGAAATATCGTCATAAGAATGTGCTAGTTCTTGTGCTACTGAGTGCTATTTTGCGTAATTCTGACTTGGTCTCCGCAATGCAAATTCAGTACAGTCAAGACAGGGCTCTATATATTGGAGCATAAATGGTCTAAAACTTATCTAATCATGGCAATTTTAGTGTCTTTTGGAAGACCTCAAGTTCCCCTTTTGATTGATGTATGTTGTATATCCATATCTGCTGTAGTTAGGGAGATATCTCCAAAAGGATGTCCGCGTTCTTGTCAATTTTCTCCTAATTTTGCGTAATTCTGACTTTATCCGAGGTATACAGGTCTTGTTCCCGTGCAGGAAGGCTCCGTGTGTTCGAGCATAAATACTCTCAAACGTATCCAATTCTGGCAATCTTGGTGTTATCTGAAAGAGGACATGTTCCTCGTTCAATTCATGTAAGTTTCATATCCTTATTTGCTCTAATTGGGGAAATATCGTCATAAGAATGTGCTATTTCTTGCTCTGCTGATGGCTATTTTTGCGTAATTCTGACTTGGTCTCCGCAATGAAAATTCAGCATAGTCAAGACATGGCTCTGTATATTGGAACATAAATGGTCTAAAACTTATCTAATCATGGCAATTTTAGTGTCTTTTGGAAGACCTCAAGTTCCCTTATTGATTGATGTATGTTTGATATCCATATCTGCTGTAGTTAGGGAGATATCTCCAAAAGGATGTCCGAGTTCTTGTCAATTTTCTCTTACTTTTGCGTGATTCTGACTTTATCCGAGGTATACAGGTCCTGTTCCCGTGCAGGAAGGCTCCGTGTGTTCGAGCATAAATACTCTCAAACGTATCCAATTCTGGCAATTGTGGTGTTATCTGAAAGAGCACATGTTCCTCTTTCAATTCATGTAAGTTTCATATCCTTATTTGCTCTAATTGGGGAAATATCGTCATAAGAATGTGCTACATCTTGTGCAACTGATTGCTATTTTTGCGTAATTCTGACTTGGTCTCCGCAATGCAAATTCAGTACAGTCAAGACAAGGCTCTATATATTGGAGCATAAATGGTCTAAAACTTATCTAATTATGGAAATTGTTGTGTCTTTTGGAAGACCCCAAGTTCCCCTATTGATTGATGTATGTTTTATATCCATATCTGCTGTAGTTAGGGAGATATCTCCAAAAGGATGTCTGCGTTCCTGTCAATTTTCTCCAAATTTTGCGTAATTCTGACTTTATCCGAGGTATACATGTCCTGTTCCCGTGCAGAAAGGCTCCGTGTGTTCGAGCATAAATACTCTCAAACGTATCCATTTCTGACAATCTTGGTGTTATCTGAAAGAGCACATGTTCCTCTTTTTATTTTTGTAACTTTTTTTATCCACATTTAACCTAGTTAGGGAAATATCGTCATAAGAATGTGCTAGTTCTTGTGCTACTGATTGCTATTTTTGCGTAATTCTGACTTGGTCTCCGCAATGCAAATTCAGTACAGTCAAGACAATATTCTATATATTGAAGCATAAATTGTCTAAAACTTATCTAATCATGGCAATATTAGTGTCTTTTGGAAGACCTCAAGCTCCCCTAGTGATTGATGTATGTTTTATATCCATATCTGCTGTAGTTAGGGAGATATCTCCAAAAGGATGTCCGAGTTCTTGTCAATTTTCTCCTAATTTTGCGTAATTCTGACTTTATCCGAGGTATACAGGTCCTGTTCCCGTGCAGGAAGGCTCCGTGTGTTCGAGCCTAAATACTCTCCAACGTATCCAATTCTGGCAATCTTGCTGTTATCTGAAAGAGCACATGTTCCTCGTTTTATTTTTGTAAGTTTTATATCCATATTTGCTCTTGTTGGGGAAATATCGTCGTAAGAATGTGCTAGTTTTTGTGCTACTGATTGCTATTCTTGCGTAATTCTGACTTGGTCTCTGCAATGCAAATTCAGTACAGTCAAGACAATATTCTATATATTGAAGCATAAATGGTCTAAAACTTATCTAATCATGGCAATTTTAGTGTCTTTTGGAAGACCTCAAGTTCCCCTATTGATTGATGTATGTTTTATATCCATATCTGCTGTAGTTAGGGAGATATCTCCAAAAGGATGTCCGAGTTCTTGTCAATTTTCTCCCAATTTTGCGTAATTCTGACTTTATCCGAGGTATACAGGTCCTGTTCCCGCGCAAGAAGGCTCCGTGTGTTCGATTATAAATACTCCCAAACGTATCCAATTCTGACAATCTTGGTGTTATCTGAAAGAGCACATGTTCCTCGTTTTATTTTTGTAAGTTTTATATCCATATTTGCTCTAGTTACGGAAATATGGTCATAAGAATGTGCTAGATTTTGTGCAACTGATTCCTATTTTTGCATAATTCTGACTTGGTCTCCGTAATGCAAATTCAGTACAGTCAAGACATGGCTCTGTATATTGGAACATAAATGGTCTAAAACTTATCTAATCATGGCAATTTTAGTGTCTTTTGGAAGACCTCAAGTTCCCTTATTGATTGATGCATGTTTGATATCCATATCTGCTGTAATTAGGGAGATATCTCCAAAAGGATGTCCGAGTTCTTGTCAATTTTCTCTTACTTTTGCGTGATTCTGACTTTATCCGAGGTATACAGGTCCTGTTCCCGTGCAGGAAGGCTCCGTGTGTTCGAGCATAAATACTCTCAAACGTATCCAATTCTGTCAATTTTGCTGTTATCTGAAAGAGCACATGTTCCTCTTTCAATTCATGTAAGTTTCATATCCATATTTGCTCTAATTAGGGAAATATCGTCATACGAATGTGCTATTTCTTGCTCTGCTGATGGCTATTTTTGCGTAATTCTGACTTGGTCTCCGCAATGAAAATTCAGCATAGTCAAGACATGGCTCTGTATATTGGAACATAAATGGTCTAAAACTTATCTAATCATGGCAATTTTAGTGTCTTTTGGAAGACTTCAAGTTCCCCTATTGATTGATGTATGTTTTATATCCATATCTGCTGTAGTTAGGGAGATATCTCCAAAAGGATGTCCGCGTTCTTGTCAATTTTCTCCTAATTTTTGCGTTATTCTGACTTTATCCGAGGTATACAGGTCTTGTTCCCGTGCAGGAAGGTTCCGTGTGTTCGAGCATAAATACTCTCAAACGTATCCAATTCTAGCAATCTTGGTGTTATCTGAAAGAGGACATGTTCCGCGTTCAATTCATGTAAGTTTCATATACTTATTTGCTCTAATTAGGGAAATATCGTCATAAGAATGTGCTACATCTTGTGCAACTGATTGATATTTTTGCGTAATTCTGACTTGGTCTCCGCAATGCAAACTCAGTACAGTCAAGACAAGGCTCTATATATTGGAACATAAATGGTCTAAAACTTATCTAATCATGGAAATTGTTGTGTCTTTTGGAAGACCCCAAGTTCCCCTATTGATTGATGTATGTTTTTTATCCATATCTGCTGTTGTTAGGGAGATATTTCCAAAAGGATGTCTGCGTTCTTGTCAATTTTCTCCTAATTTTGCGTAATTCTGACTTTATCCGAGGTATACAGGTCCTGTTCCCGTGCAGGAAGGCTCCGTGTGTTCGAGCATAAATACTCTCAAACGTATCCAATTCTGGCAATCTTGGTGTTATCTGAAAGAGCACATGTTCCTCTTTTTATTTTTGTAAGTTTTGTATCCACATTTACTCTAGTTAGGGAAATATCGTCATAAGAATGTGCTAGTTCTTGTGCTACTTAGTGCTATTTTGCGTAATTCTGACTTGGTCTCCGCAATGCAAATTCAGTACAGTCAAGACATGGCTCTGTATATTGGAACATAAATGGTCTAAAACTTATCTAATCATGGCAATTTTAGTGTCTTTTGGAAGACCTCAAGTTCCCCTATTGATTGATGTATGTTTTATATCCATATCTGCTGTAGTTAGGGAGATATCTCCAAAAGGATGTCCGAGTTCTTGTCAATTTTCTGTTAATTTTGCGTAATTCTGACTTTATCCGAGGTATACAGGTCCTGTTCCCGCGCAAGAAGGCTCCGTGTGTTCGATTATAAATACTCTCAAACGTATCCAATTCTGGCAATCTTGGTGTTATCTGAAAGAGCACATGTTCCTCGTTCAATTCATGTAAGTTTCATATCCTTATTTGCTCTAATTAGGGAAATATCGTCATAAGAATGTGCTAGATCTTGTGCAACTGATTGCTATTTTTGCGTAATTCTGACTTGGTCTCCGCAATGCAAATTCAGTACAGTCAAGACAATGCTCTATATATTGGAACATAAATGGTCTAAAACTTATCTAATCATGCCAATTTTAGTGTCTTTTGGAAGACCTCAAGTTCCCCTATTGATTGATGTATGTTTTATATCCATATCTGCTGTAGTTAGGGAGATATCTCCAAAAGGATGTCCGCGTTCTTGTCAATTTTCTCCTAATTTTGCGTAATTCTGACTTTATCCGAGGTATACAGGTCCTGTTCCCGTGCAGGAAGGCTCCGTGTGTTCGAGCATAAATACTCTCAAACGTATCCAATTCTGACAATCTTGGTGTTATCTGAAAGAGCACATGTTCCTCGTTTTATTTTTGTAAGTTTTATATCCACATTTACTCTAGTTGGGGAAATATCGTCATAAGAATGTGCTAGTTCTTGTGCTACTGAGTGCTATTTTGCGTAATTCTGACTTGGTCTCCGCAATGCAAATTCAGTACAGTCAAGACAATATTCTATATATTGGAGCATAAATGGTCTAAAACTTATCTAATCATGGCAATTTTAGTGTCTTTTGGAAGACCTCAAGTTCCCCTTTTGATTGATGTATGTTGTATATCCATATCTGCTGTAGTTAGGGAGATATCTCCAAAAGGATGTCCGAGTTCTTGTCAATTTTCTCCCAATTTTGCGTAATTCTGACTTTATCCGAGGTATACAGGTCCTGTTCCCGCGCAAGAAGGCTCCGTGTGTTCGATTATAAATACTCTCAAACGTATCCAATTCTGACAATCTTGGTGTTATCTGAAAGAGCACATGTTCCTCGTTTTATTTTTGTAAGTTTTATATCCATATTTGCTCTAGTTAGGGAAATATCGTCGTAAGAATGTGCTAGTTTTTGTGCTACTGATTGCTATTTTTGCGTAATTCTGACTTGGTCTCTGCAATGCAAATTCAGTACAGTCAAGAAAAGGCTCTATATATTGGAGCATAAATGGTCTAAAACTTATCTAATCATGGCAATTTTAGTGTCTTTTGGAAGACCTCAAGTTCCCCTATTGATTGATGTATGTTTTATATCCATATCTGCTGTAGTTAGGGAGATATCTCCAAAAGGATGTCCGAGTTCTTGTCAATTTTCTATTAATTTTGCGTAATTCTGACTTTATCCGAGGTATACAGGTCCTGTTCCCGTGCAGGAAGGCTCCGTGTGTTCGAGCATAAATACTCTCAAACGTATCCAATTCTGTCAATTTTGCTGTTATCTGAAAGAGCACATGTTCCTCTTTCAATTCATGTAAGTTTCATATCAATATTTGCTCTAGTTAGGGAAATATCGTCATACGAATGTGCTAGTTCTTGCTCTGCTGATGGCTATTTTTGCGTAATTCTGACTTGGTCTCCGCAATGCAAATTCAGTATAGTCAAGACATGGCTCTGTATATTGGAACATAAATGGTCTAAAACTTATCTAATCATGGCAATTTTAGTGTCTTTTGGAAGACCTCAAGTTCCCCTATTGATTGATGTATGTTTTATATCCATATCTGCTGTAGTTAGGGAGATATCTCCAAAAGGATGTCCGCGTTCTTGTCAATTTTCTCCTAATTTTGCGTAATTCTGACTTTATCCGAGGTATACAGGTCCTGTTCCCGTGCAGGAAGGCTCCGTGTGTTCGAGCATAAATACTCTCAAACGTATCCAATTCTGGCAATCTTGGTGTTATCTGAAAGAGCACATGTTCCTCGTTCAATTCATGTAAGTTTCATATCCTTATTTGCTCTAATTGGGGAAATATCGTCATAAGAATGTGCTAGATCTTGTGCAACTGATTGCTATTTTTGCGTAATTCTGACTTGGTCTCCGCAATGCAAATTCAGTACAGTCAAGACAAGGCTCTATATATTGGAGCATAAATGGTCTAAAACTTATCTAATCATGGCAATTTTAGTGTCTTTTGGAAGACCTCAAGTTCCCCTATTGATTGATGTATGTTTTATATCCATATCTGCTGTAGTTAGGGAGATATCTCCAAAAGGATGTCCGCGTTCTTGTCAATTTTCTCCTAATTTTGCGTAATTCTGACTTTATCCGAGGTATACAGGTCTTGTTCGGGTGCAGGAAGGCTCCGTGTGTTCGAGCATAAATACTCTCAAACGTATCCAATTCTGACAATCTTGGTGTTATCTGAAAGAGCACATGTTCCTCGTTTTATTTTTGTAAGTTTTATATCCACATTTACTCTAGTTGGGGAAATATCGTCATAAGAATGTGCTAGTTCTTGTGCTACTGAGTGCTATTTTTGCGTAATTCTGACTTGGTCTCCGCAATGCAAATTCAGTACAGTCAAGACAATGCTCTATATATTGGAACATAAATGGTCTAAAACTTATCTAATCATGCCAATTTTAGTGTCTTTTGGAGGACCTCAAGTTCCCCTTTTGATTGATGTATGTTGTATATCCATATCTGCTGTAGTTAGGGAGATATCTCCAAAAGGATGTCCGCGTTCTTGTCAATTCTCTGTTAATTTTGCGTAATTCTGACTTTATCCGAGGTATACAGGTCCTGCTCCCGTGCTGGAAGGCTCCGTGTGTTCGAGCATAAATACTCTCAAACGTATCCAATTCTGGCAATCTTGGTGTTATCTGAAAGAGCACATGTTCCTCGTTCAATTCATGTAAGTTTCATATCCTTATTTGCTCTAATTAGGGAAATATCGTCATAAGAATGTGCTAGATCTTGCTCTGCTGATGGCTATTTTTGCGTAATTCTGACTTGGTCTCCGCAATGCAAATTCAGTACAGTCAAGACAATGCTCTATATATTGGAACATAAATGGTCTAAAACTTATCTAATCATGGCAATTTTAGTGTCTTTTGGAAGACCTCAAGTTCCCCTATTGATTGATGTATGTTTTATATCAATATCTGCTATAGTTAGGGAGATATCTCCAAAAGGATGTCCGAGTTCTTGTCAATTTTCTCCCAATTTTGCGTAATTCTGACTTTATCCGAGGTATACAGGTCTTGTTCGGGTGCAGGAAGGCTCTGTGTGTTCGAGCATAAATACTCTCAAACGTATCCAATTTTGGCAATCTTGGTGTTATCTGAAAGAGCACATGTTCCTCGTTCAATTCATGTAAGTTCCATATCCTTATTTGCTCTAATTAGGGAAATATCGTCATAAGAATGTGCTAGATCTTGTGCAACTGATTGCTATTCTTGCGTAATTCTGACTTGGTCTCTGCAACACAAATTCAGTACAGTCAAGACAGGGCTCTATATATTGGAGCATAAATGGTCTAAAACTTATCTAATCGTGGCAATTTTAGTGTCTTTTGGAAGACCTCAAGTTCCCCTATTGATTGATGTATGTTTTATATCCATATCTGCTGTAGTTAGGGAGATATTTCCAAAAGGATGTCCGCGTTCTTGTCAATTTTCTCCTAATTTTGCGTAATTCTGACTTTATCCGAGGTATACAGGTCCTGTTCCCGTGCAGGAAGGCTTAGTCTCTTGGAGCATAAATACTCTCAAACGTATCCCATTCTGGCAATCGTGGTGTTATCTGAAAGAGCACATGTTCCTCTTTTTATTTTTGTAAGTTTTGTATCCACATTTACTCTAGTTAGGGAAATATCGTCATAAGAATGTGCTAGTTCTTGTGCTACTGAGTGCTATTTTGCGTAATTCTGACTTGGTCTCCGCAATGCAAATTCAGTACAGTCAAGACATGGCTCTGTATATTGGAACATAAATGGTCTAAAACTTATCTAATCATGGAAATTTTAGTGTCTTTTGGAAGACCTCAAGTTCCCCTATTGATTGATGTATGTTTCATCTCCATACCTGCTGTAGTTAGGGAGATATCTCCAAAAGGATGTCCGAGTTCTTGTCAAATTTCTCCCAATTTTGCATAATTCTGACTTTATCCGAGGTATACAGGTCCTGTTCCCGTGCAGGAAGGCTCCGTGTGTTCGAGCATAAATACTCTCAAACGTATCCAATTCTGACAATCTTGGTGTTATCTGAAAGAGCACATGTTCCTCGTTTTGTTTTTGTAAGTTTTATATCCATATTTGCTCTAGTTAGGGAAATATCGTCATAAGAATGTGCTAGTTTTTGTGCTACTGATTGCTATTTTTGCGTAATTCTGACTTGGTCTCCGCTATGCAAATTCAGTACAGTCAAGATAATTCTCTACATATTGGAACATAAATGGTCTAAAACTTATCTAATCATGGCAATTTTAGTGTCTTTTGGAAGACCTCAAGTTCCCCTATTGATTGATGTATGTTTTATATCCATATCTGCTGTAGTTAGGGAGATATCTCCAAAAGGATGTCCGCGTTCTTGTCAATTTTCTCCTAATTTTGCGTAATTCTGACTTTATCCGAGGTATACAGGTCCTGTTCCCGTGCAGGAAGGCTCCGTGTGTTCGAGCATAAATACTCTCAAACGTATCCAATTCTGACAATCTTGGTGTTATCTGAAAGAGCACATGTTCCTCTTTCAATTCATGTAAGTTTCATATCCTTATTTGCTCTAGTTAGGGAAATATCGTCATAAGAATGTGCTAGTTCTTGTGCTACTGATTGCTATTTTTGCGTAATTCTGACTTGGTCTCCGCAATGCAAATTCAGTACAGTCAAGACAAGGCTCTATATATTGGAGCATAAATGGTCTAAAACTTATCTAATCATGGCAATTTTAGTGTCTTTTGGAAGACCTCAAGTTCCCCTATTGATTGATGTATGTTTTATATCCATATCTGCTGTAGTTAGGGAGATATCTCCAAAAGGATGTCCGCGTTCTTGTCAATTTTCTCCTAATTTTGCGTAATTCTGACTTTATCCGAGGTATACAGGTCCTGTTCCCGTGCAGGAAGGCTCCGTGTGTTCGAGCATAAATACTCTCAAACGTATCCAATTCTGGCAATCTTGGTGTTATCTGAAAGAGCACATGTTCCTCGTTCAATTCATGTAAGTTTCATATCCTTATTTGCTCTAATTGGGGAAATATCGTCATAAGAATGTGCTAGATCTTGTGCAACTGATTGCTATTTTTGCGTAATTCTATCTTGGTCTCCGCAATGCAAATTCAGTACAGTCAAGACAAGACTCTATATGTTGGAGCATAAATGGTTTAAAACTTATCTAATCATGGAAATTGTTGTGTCTTTTGGAAGACCTCAAGTTCCCCTATTGATTGATGTATGTTTTATATCCATGTCTGCTGCAGTTAGGGAGATATTTCCAAAAGGATGTCCGCGTTCTTGTCAATTTTCTCCTACTTTTGCGTAATTCTGACTTTATCCGAGGTATACAGGTTCTGTTCCCGTGCAGGAAGGCTTAGTCTCTTCGAGCATAAATAGTCTCAAACGTATCCATTTCTGGCAATCTTGGTGTTATCTGAAAGAGCACATGTTCCTCTTTTTATTTTTGTAAGTTTTGTATCCACATTTACTCTAGTTAGGGAAATATCGTCATAAGAATGTGCTAGTTCTTGTGCTACTTAGTGCTATTTTGCGTAATTCTGACTTGGTCTCCGCAATGCAAATTCAGTACAGTCAAGACATGGCTCTGTATATTGGAACATAAATGGTCTAAAACTTATCTAATCATGGAAATTTTAGTGTCTTTTGGAAGACCTCAAGTTCCCCTATTGATTGATGTATGTTTCATCTCCATACCTGCTGTAGTTAGGGAGATATCTCCAAAAGGATGTCCGAGTTCTTGTCAAATTTCTCCCAATTTTGCATAATTCTGACTTTATCCGAGGTATACAGGTCCTGTTCCCGTGCAGAAAGGCTCCGTGTGTTCGAGCATAAATACTCTCAAACGTATCCATTTCTGGCAATCTTGGTGTTATCTGAAAGAGCACATGTTCCTCGTTTTATTTTTGTAAGTTTTATATCCATATTTGCTCTAGTTAGGGAAATATCGTCGTAAGAATGTGCTAGTTTTTGTGCTACTGATTGCTATTTTTGCGTAATTCTGACTTGGTCTCCGCAATGCAAATTCAGTACAGTCAAGACAATGCTCTATATATTGGAACATAAATGGTCTAAAACTTATCTAATCATGGCAATTTTAGTGTCTTTTGGAAGACCTCAAGTTCCCCCATTGATTGATGTATGTTGTATATCCATATCTGCTGTAGTTAGGGAGATATCTCCAAAAGGATGTCCGCGTTCTTGTCAAGTTTCTCCTAATTTTGTGTAATTCTGACTTTATCCGAGGTATACAGGTCTTGTTCCCGTGCAGGAAGGCTCCGTGTGTTCGAGCATAAATACTCTCAAACGTATCCAATTCTGACAATCTTGGTGTTATCTGAAAGAACACATGTTCTTCTTTCAATTCATGTAAGTTTCATATCCTTATTTGCTCTAATTGGGGAAATATCGTCATAAGAATGTGCTATTTCTTGCTCTGCTGATGGCTATTTTTGCGTAATTCTGACTTGGTTTCCGCAATGAAAATTCAGTATAGTCAAGACATGGCTCTGTATATTGGAGCATAAATGGTTTAAAACTTATCTAATCATGGAAATTGTTGTGTCTTTTGGAAGACCTCAAGTTCCCCTATTGATTGATGTATGTTTTATATCCATATCTGCTGCAGTTAGGGAGATATTTCCAAAAGGATGTCCGCGTTCTTGTCAATTTTATCCCAATTTTGCGTAATTCTGACTTTATCCGAGGTATACAGGTCCTGTTCCCGTGCAGGAAGGCTCCGTGTGTTCGAGCATAAATACTCTCAAACGTATCCCATTCTGGCAATCGTGGTGTTATCTGAAAGAACACATGTTCCTCTTTCAAGTTATGTAAGTTTTATATCCACATTTACTCTAATTAGGGAAATATCGTCATAAGAATGTGCTAGTTCTTGTGCTACTGAGTGCTATTTTTGCGTAATTCTGACTTGGTCTCCGCAATGCAAATTCAGTACAGTCAAGCCATGGCTCTGTATATTGGAACATAAATGGTCTAAAACTTTTCTAATCATGGAAATTGCAGTGTCTTTTGGAAGACCTCAAGTTCCCCTTTTGATTGATGTATGTTGTATATCCATATCTGCTGTAGTTAGGGAGATATCTCCAAAAGGATGTCCGCGTTCTTGTCAATTTTCTCCCAATTTTGCGTAATTCCAACTTTATCCGAGGTATACAGGTCCTGTTCCCGTTCAGGAAGGCTTAGTCTCTTCGAGCATAAATACTCTCAAACATATCGCATTCTGGCAATCTTGGTGTTATCTGAAAGAGCACATCTTCCTGTTTCAAGTTATGTAAGTTTCATATCCTTATTTGCTCTAATTGGGGAAATATCGTCATACGAATGTGCTAGATCTTGTGCAACTGATTGCTATTTTTGCATAATTCTGACTTGGTCTCCGCAATGCAAATTCAGTACAGTCAGACAATGCTCTGTATATTGGAGCATAAATGGTCTAAAACTTTTCTAATCATGGAAATTGTAGTTTATTTTGAAAGACCTCAAGTTCCCCTATTGATTGATGTATTTTTCATCTCCATACCTGCTGTAGTTACGGAGATATCTCCAAAAGGATGTCCGAGTTCTTGTCAATTTTCTCCCAATTTTGCGTAATTCTGACTTTATCCGAGGTATACAGGTCCTGTTCACGTAAAGGAAGGCTCCGTGTGTTCGAGCATAAATACTCTCAAACGTATCCCATTCTGGCAATCTTGGTGTTATCGGAAAGAGCACATGTTCCTCTTTCAAGTTATGTAAGTTTCGTATCCTTATTTGCTCTAATTGGGGAAATATCGTCATACGAATGTGCTAGATTTTGTGCAACTGATTGCTATTTTTGCATAATTCTGACTTGGTCTCCGCAATGCAAATTCAGTACAGTCAGACAATGCTCTATATACTGGAGCATAAATGGTCTAAAACTTTTGTAATCATGGAAATTGTAGTGTATTTTGGAAGACCTCAAGTTCTCCTATTGATTGATGTATTTTTTATCTCCATACCTGCTGTAGCTAGGGAGATATCTCCAAAAGGATGTCCGAGTTCTTGTCAAATTTCTCCTAATTTTGCGTAATTCTGACTTTATCCGAGATATACAGGTCCTGTTCCCGCGGAAGAAGGCTCCGTGTGTTCGAGCATAAATACTCTCAAACGTATCCAATTCTGGCAATCTTGGTGTAATCTGAAAGAGCACATGTTCCTCTTTTTATTTTTCTAAGATTTATATCCATATTTGCTCTAGTGGAGGAAATATCGTCATAAGAATGTGCTAGTTCTTGTGCTACTGATTGAAATTTTTGCGTAATTTTGACTTGGTCTCTGCAATGCAAATTCAGTACTCTCAAGACAGGGCTCTATATATTGGAACATAAATGGTCTAAAACTTATCTAATCATGGCAATTTTATTTTTTTGGAAACCTTAAGTTCCCCTATTGATTGACGTATGTTTTATACCCATATCTGCTGTAGTTAGGGAGATATTTCCAAAAGGATGTCCGAGTTCTTGTCAATTTTCTCCTAATTTTGCGTAATTCTGACTTTATCCGAGGTATACAGGTCCTGTTCCCGCGCAAGAAGGCTCCGTGTGTTCGAGCATAAATACTCTCAAACGTATCCAATTCTGGCGCTTGTGGTGTTATCTGAAAGAGCACATGTTTCTCTTTCCATTTTTGTAAGTTTCGTATCCATATTTGCTCTAATTGGGGAAATATCGTCATAAGAATGTGCTAGATCTTGTGCAACTGATTGCTATTTTTGCGTAATTCTGACTTGGTCTCCACAATGCAAATTCAGTACAGTCAAGACAAGGCTCTATGTATTGGAGCATAAATGGTCTAAAACTTATTTAATCATTGCAATTTTAGTGTCTTTTGGAAAACCTCTAGTTTCCCTATTAATTGATGTATGTTTTATATCCATATCTGCTGTAGTTAGGGAGATATCTCCGAAAGGATGTCCGCGTTCCTGTCAATTTTCTCAAATTTTGCGTAATTCTGACTTTATCCGAGATATACATGTCCTGTTCCCGCGCAAGAAGGCTCCGTGTGTTCGAGCATAAATAGTCTCAAACGTATCCAATTCTGACAATCTTGGAGTAATCTGAAAGAGCACATGTTCCTCTTTCCATTTTTCTAAGATTTATATCCATATTTGCTCTAGTTGGGGAAATATCGTCATAAGAATGTGCTAGTTCTTGTGCAACTGATTGCTATTTTTGCGTGATTCTGACTTGGTCTCCGCAATGCAAATTCAGTACTCTCAAGACAAGGCTCTATAAATTGGAACACAAATGGTCTAAAACTTATCTAATCATGAGAATTTTATTTTTTTGGAAACCTTAAGATCCCCTATTGATTGACGTATGTTTTATATCCATATCTGCTGTAGTTAGGGAGATATTTCCAAAAGGATGTCCGTGTTCTTGTCAATTTTCTCCTAATTTTCCGTAATTCTGACTTTATCCGAGGTATACAGGTCCTGTTCCCGCGCAAGAAGGCTCCGTGTGTTCGAGCATAAATATTCTCAAACGTATCCAATTCTGGCGCTCGTGGTGTTATCTGAAAGAGCACATGTTTTTCTTTCAATTCATGTAAGTTTCATATCCTTATTTGCTCTAATTGGGGAAATATCGTCATAAGAATGTGCTAGATCTTGTGCAACTGATTGCTATTTTTGCGTAATTCTGACTTGGTCTCCGCAATGCAAATTCAGTATAGTCAAGACAAGGCTCTATATATTGGAACATAAATGGTCTAAAACTTATCTAATCATGGCAATTTTAGTGTCCTTTGGAAGACCACAAGTTCCCCTATTGATTGATGTATGTTTTATATCTATATCTGCTGTAGTTAGGGAGATATCTCCGAAAGGATGTCCGCGTTCTTGTCAATTGTCTCCTAATTTTGCATAATTCTGACTTTATCTCTGGTACACAGGTCCTGTTCCCGCGCAAGAGGGCTCCGTGTGTTCGAGCATAAATACTCTCAAACGTATCCAATTCTGACAATCTTGGTGTTATCTGAAAGAGCACATGTTCTTCTTTTTTTTTTGTAAGTTTGATATCCATATTTACTCTAGTTAGGGAAATATCGTCGTAAGAATGTGCTAGTTTTTGTGCTACTGATTGCTATTCTTGCGTAATTCTGACTTGGTCTCTGCATTGCAAATTCAGTACTCTCAAGACAAGGCTCTATATATTGGAGCAGAAATGGTCTAAAACTTATCTAATCATGGCAATTTTAGTGTCTTTTGGAAGACCTCAAGTTCCCCCATTGATTGATGTATGTTGTATATCCATATCTGCTGTAGTTAGGGAGATATCTCCAAAAGGATTGTAAACGTTCCTGTCAACATTCTCCTAATTTTGCGTAATTCTGACTGTATCTAATGTACACAGGTCCTGTTCCCGTGCAAGAGGGCTCCGTGTGTTCGAAGATAGATAGTCTCAAACGTATCCAATTCTGGCAATCTTGGTGTTATGTGAAAGAGCACATGTTCCTCTCTCCATTTTTGTAAGTTTCGTATCCATATTTGCTCTAATTGGGGAAATATCGTCATAAGAATGTGCTAGATCTTGCGCAACTGATTGCTATTTTTGCGTAATTCTGACTTGGTCTCCGCGATGCAAATTCAGTACAGTCAAGACAAGGCTCTATATATTGGAGCATAAATGGTCTAAAACTTATTTAATCATGGCAATTTTAGTGTCTTTTGGAAGACCTCTAGTTCCCCTATTAATTGATGTATGTTTTATATCCATATCTGCTGTAGTTAGGGAGATATCTCCAAAAGGATGTCTGCGTTCCTGTCAATTTTCTCAAAATTTTGCGTAATTCTGACTTTATCCGAGATATACAGGTCCTGTTCCCGCGCAAGAAGGCTCCGTGTGTTCGAGCATAAATACTCTCAAACGTATCCAATTCTGGCAATCTTGGTGTAATCTGAAAGAGCACATGTTCCTCTTTTTATTTTTCTAAGATTTATATCCATATTTGCTCTAGTGGAGGAAATATCGTCATAAGAATGTGCTAGTTCTTGTGCTACTGATTGAAATTTTTGCGTAATTTTGACTTGGTCTCTGCAATGCAAATTCAGTACTCTCAAGACAGGGCTCTATATATTGGAACATAAATGGTCTAAAACTTATCTAATCATGGCAATTTTATTTTTTTGGAAACCTTAAGTTCCCCTATTGATTGACGTATGTTTTATACCCATATCTGCTGTAGTTAGGGAGATATTTCCAAAAGGATGTCCGAGTTCTTGTCAATTTTCTCCTAATTTTGCGTAATTCTGACTTTATCCGAGGTATACAGGTCCTGTTCCCGCGCAAGAAGGCTCCGTGTGTTCGAGCATAAATACTCTCAAACGTATCCAATTCTGGCGCTTGTGGTGTTATCTGAAAGAGCACATGTTTCTCTTTCCATTTTTGTAAGTTTCGTATCCATATTTGCTCTAATTGGGGAAATATTGTCATAAGAATGTACTAGATCTTGTGCAACTGATTGCTATTTTTGCGTAATTCTGACTTGGTCTCCACAATGCAAATTCAGTACAGTCAAGACAAGGCTCTATGTATTGGAGCATAAATGGTCTAAAACTTATTTAATCATTGCAATTTTAGTGTCTTTTGGAAAACCTCTAGTTTCCCTATTAATTGATGTATGTTTTATATCCATATCTGCTGTAGTTAGGGAGATATCTCCGAAAGGATGTCCGCGTTCCTGTCAATTTTCTCAAATTTTGCGTAATTCTGACTTTATCCGAGATATACATGTCCTGTTCCCGCGCAAGAAGGCTCCGTGTGTTCGAGCATAAATAGTCTCAAACGTATCCAATTCTGGCAAACTTGGTGTTATCTGAAAGAACAAATGTTCCTATTTTTTGTGTAAGTTTCATATCCACATTTGCTCTCGTTAGGGAAATATCGTCATAAGAATGTGCTAGTTCTTGTGCTAGTGATTGCTATTTTTGCGTGATTCTGACTTGGTCTCCGAAATGCAAATTCAGTACAGTCGAGACAAGGCTCTATATATTGGAACAAAAATGGTCTAAAACTTATCTAATCATGGCAATTTTAGTGTCTTTTGGAAGAGCTCAAGTTCCCTTATTGATTGATGTATGTTTTATATCAATATCTGCTGTAGTTAGGGAGATATCTCCAAAAGGATTGTAAACGTTCTTGTCAACATTCTCCTAATTTTGCGTAATTCTGACTGTATCTAATGTACACAGGTCCTGTTCCCGTGCAAGAGGGCTCCGTGTGTTCGAAGATAGATAGTCTCAAACGTATCCAATTCTGGCAATCTTGGTGTTATGTGAAAGAGCACATGTTCCTCTCTCCATTTTTGTAAGTTTCATATCCTTATTTGCTCTAATTGGGGAAATATCGTCATAAGAATGTGCTACATCTTGTGCAACTGATTGCTATTTTTGCGTAATTCTGACTTGGTCTCCGCAATGCAAATTCAGTACAGTCAAGACAAGGCTCTATATATTGGAGCATAAATGGTCTAAAACTTATCTAATCATGGCAATTTTAGTGTCTTTTGGAAGACCTCAAGTTCCCCTTTTGATTGATGTATGTTGTATATCCATATCTGCTGTAGTTAGGGAGATATCTCCAAAAGGATGTCCGCGTTCTTGTCAATTTTCTCCCAATTTTGCGTAATTCTGACTTTATCCGAGGTATACAGGTCCTGTTCCCGCGCAAGAAGGCTCCGTGTGTTCGAGCATAAATACTCTCAAACGTATCCAATTCTGGCAATCTTGGTGTTATCTGAAAGAGCACATGTTCCTGTTTTGATTCATGTAAGTGTCATATCCATATTCTATCTAGTGGGGGAAATATCGTCATAAGAATGTGCTAGTTCTTGTGCTAGTGATTGTTATTTTTGCGTAATTGTGACATGGTCTCCGCAATGCAAATTCAGTACAGTCAAGACAAGGCTCTATATATTGGAACATAAATGGTCTAAAACTTATCTAATCATGGAAATTTTATTTTTTTGGAAACCTTAAGTTCCCCTATTGATTGACATATGTTTTATACCCATATCTGCTGTAGTTAGGGAGATATCTCCAAAAGGATGTCCGAGTTCTTGTCAATTTTCTCCTAATTTTGCGTAATTCTGACTTTATCCGAGGTATACAGGTCCTGTTCCCGCGCAAGAAGGCTCCGTGTGTTCGAGCATAAATACTCTCAAACGTATCCAATTCTGGCGCTTGTGGTGTTATCTGAAAGAGCACATGTTTCTCTTTCCATTTTTGTAAGTTTCGTATCCATATTTGCTCTAATTGGGGAAATATCGTCATAAGAATGTGCTAGATCTTGTGCAACTGATTGCTATTTTTGCGTAATTCTGACTTGGTCTCCGCAATGCAAATTCAGTACAGTCAAGACAAGGCTCTATATATTGGAGCATAAATGGTCTAAAACTTATTTAATCATTGCAATTTTAGTGTCTTTTGGAAAACCTCTAGTTCCCCTGTTAATTGATGTATGTTTTATATCCATATCTGCTGTAGTTAGGGAGATATCTCCGAAAGGATGTCCGCGTTCCTGTCAATTTTCTCAAATTTTGCGTAATTCTGACTTTATCCGAGATATACATGTCCTGTTCCCGCGCAAGAAGGCTCCGTGTGTTCGAGCATAAATAGTCTCAAACGTATCCAATTCTGGCAAACTTGGTGTTATCTGAAAGAGCAAATGTTCCTATTTTTTGTGTAAGTTTCATATCCACATTTGCTCTCGTTAGGGAAATATCGTCATAAGAATGTGCTAGTTCTTGTGCTAGTGATTGCTATTTTTGCGTGATTCTGACTTGGTCTCCGCAATGCAAATTCAGTACAGTCGAGACAAGGCTCTATATATTGGAACAAAAATGGTCTAAAACTTATCTAATCATGGCAATTTTAGTGTCTTTTGGAAGAGCTCAAGTTCCCTTATTGATTGATGTATGTTTTATATCAATATCTGCTGTAGTTAGGGAGATATCTCCAAAAGGATTGTAAACGTTCCTGTCAACATTCTCCTAATTTTGCGTAATTCTGACTGTATCTAATGTACACAGGTCCTGTTCCCGTGCAAGAGGGCTCCGTGTGTTCGAAGATAGATAGTCTCAAAGGTATCCAATTCTGGCAATCTTGGTGTAATGTGAAAGAGCACATGTTCCTCTCTCCATTTTTGTAAGTTTCGTATCCATATTTGCTCTAATTGGGGAAATATCGTCATAAGAATGTGCTAGATCTTGCCCAACTGATTGCTATTTTTGCGTAATTCTGACTTGGTCTCCGCGATGCAAATTCAGTACAGTCAAGACAAGGCTCTATATATTGGAGCATAAATGGTCTAAAACTTATTTAATCATGGCAATTTTAGTGTCTTTTGGAAGACCTCTAGTTCCCCTATTAATTGATGTATGTTTTATATCCATATCTGCTGTAGTTAGGGAGATATCTTCAAAAGGATGTCTGCGTTCCTGTCAATTTTCTCAAAATTTTGCGTAATTCTGACTTTATCCGAGATATACAGGTCCTGTTCCCGCGCAAGAAGGCTCCGTGTGTTCGAGCATAAATACTCTCAAACGTATCCAATTCTGGCAATCTTGGTGTAATCTGAAAGAGCACATGTTCCTCTTTTTATTTTTCTAAGATTTATATCCATATTTGCTCTAGTGGAGGAAATATCGTCATAAGAATGTGCTAGTTCTTGTGCTACTGATTGAAATTTTTGCGTAATTCTGACTTGGTCTCTGCAATGCAAATTCAGTACTCTCAAGATATGGCTCTATATATTGGAACATAAATGGTCTAAAACTTATCTAATCATGGAAATTTTATTTTTTGGAAACCTTAAGTTCCCCTATTGATTGACGTGTGTTTTATACCCATATCTGCTGTAGTTAGGGAGATATTTCCAAAAGGATGTCCGAGTTCTTGTCAATTTTCTCCTAATTTTGCGTAATTCTGACTTTATCCGAGGTATACAGGTCCTGTTCCCGCGCAAGAAGGCTCCGTGTGTTCGAGCATAAATACTCTCAAACGTATCCAATTCTGGCGCTTGTGGTGTTATCTGAAAGAGCACATGTTTCTCTTTCCATTTTTGTAAGTTTCGTGTCCATATTTGCTCTAATTTGGGAAATATCGTCATAAGAATGTGCTAGATCTTGTGCAACTGATTGCTATTTTTGCGTAATTCTGACTTGGTCTCGGCAATGCAAATTCAGTATAGTCAATACAAGGCTCTATATATTGGAGCATAAATGGTCTTAAACTTATCCAATAAGGGCAATTTTAGTGTCTTCTGGAAGACCACAAATTCCTCTATCGATTGATGTAAGTTTCATATCCATATCTGCTGTATTTAGGGAAATATCTCCAAAAAGATGTCCGCGTTCTTATCAACCTTCTCTTAATTTTGCGTAATTCTGACTTTATCTGTGGCCTGCAGGTCCTGTTCACGCATAAGAAGGCTCCGTGTATTCCAGCATAAATAGTCTCAAACGTATCCAATTCTGGCAATCTTGGTGTTATCGGAGAGAGCACATGTTCCTCTTTTGATTCATGTAAGTTTCATATTCATATTTGCTGTAGTTAGGGAAATATCGTCATAAGAATGTGCTAGTTCTTGTGCAACTGATTGCTATTTTGGTGTAATTCTGACTTTGTCTCCGCAATGCAAATTCAGTACCGTCAAGCCAAGGCTTTATAAATTGGAGCATAAATGGTTTAAGACTTACCTAATAACAATTTTTGTTCAATAATTTGTATTTTCTGGAAGGGCTCATGTTCCTCTATCGATTGGTGTAAGTTTCATATCCATATCTGCTGTAGTTAGGGAAATATCTCCAAAAGGATATCCGAGTTCTTGTCAATTTTCTCCTAATTTTCCGTAATTCTGACTTTATCTGTGGTATGCAGGTCCTTTTAATCGCATGTTTATATACATGTACTGTACATGTACATCCTGCACATGGTGTATGCCCGCACATCGCCACATTTATGTGTATGCATTTAGTTTGTGTATCCGTGCATGCGCAGTAGTGACATAGGCCTGATGGTCGTCGGCCTGAAAAATTATTCTTGCAGACGACACGTATTGATGGTGACCCATGTGATGAATTTGTACTGCCATTTCCCTTGAAGACCTCGTGTGTGAATAAATTGCTAAGAGCTTCTGGTAAGAAAGATCGCCGGAAAGTAATCAAAGAAAGCGGAAAATTAAACGACCATGTTTAAATTATAAAAAAAAATAGTGTTTTGTGCCTAATTTGCACAATTTTTCTGAGTTCACCTTCCAATAACTTTGATGCAACATGAAAGAATAGTTCATTGTTACTGTTATGTACAAAAAAAGGTTATTAAGTCTAGGAAAAAACGTTTTAAATTCACTTCGTTTTTCATTGGGACCCATTTTCGTCATTTTCGGTGTTTTTCACGTTACTTGTGCCCACTTTTCACACTTTTGTCGAATTCTCCTCATATCATAGGCGATACTCTCTAAAAAAAACTGATAAATTTATTGTATCTATCAGCTCATTTTTTTTCAAGATCGAGAGCCAAATGTCTGCACTGAGTTTAGTAGCGGTCAAATATGAGATGTCCGGATTTGGGCTTGGTGCACACGTACACGTACATATAACTGGATACGAGTGCGTTTGGGTACGAGTTGACCTACTGCATTGCACGAATACGTGCAATTACGGCAAATCGCCCCACTAAAAGACACAAACAAAAACTTTCCGTTCTCATCGGTGCGGTTTCCTTCCTATATGATTTAGAGTGTTCATGATATTCCTCACCATTCGCAAGTAGAGAAATGTCAGGGACAACCTGGCAAAGCTGAAAAAATTCCCTTCTAAAATGTTGGTTTCACTTCCAACTTGTGACTCAGTTACTTTGGGGCTACGTGACAAACTCGGGCAAAAACTTGGAAGCAAATGGATTTTATATTGTGCAAGTTAGCAAAAGGTGACTTTGAGTGTTCAATTTCAAATTGGCATTGAAATGGGGGGCAAACAACTGTATCTGAGCTTCATGCTGATTGATTTCTTTTGGGGTCCACTTGTCCGAGTCAAAAGCCATTTTACTGGCTTCTGCTGCTGTAGTGGGATTCAGTGTGCATACGTGAACATATGTAATCGGCGCGGAGCTGTGTAAACAGCATCCTATCAGGTTATTGCGCTGTGATTGGCCGGCAATGAAATAGCAATTTCCATATATGTCAGTGAGACAGTTGCTGCAGTTTCTGCGTGTAGTTAAAAGCAAGCTCTACTATGACTCGTGGTAGCATTATTCCACTGTAAATTTGCGGCTTGAAAAAACTTTGCGTCCAGTGAAAGAGAGCTGATGACAACTGGTGCAGGGTGCGCGAAGTTATTGTGTCATGCGTTCCCGGCACGATTCTGTATCGTTTTGCGCTGGCCTTCAAACTTTTTGGACATAAGCTCGTCTAAATATCGGTGCAGTAAAAATGTACAATTGTCCAAAGAGGTTTCGTTTTTGATACAGTTTTTGACAAGACAGATTTGCAAGTTACAAATCAGCAGAAATAAACGTGAATGGAATACACTGTAGACGGGCTAGCAACACAGTCCGCGCCCGAAAAATAGTTTCGACATCCGATCCAGGCCTATACGTATACATGCACATTCCATCAAGAATTGCAATTTGAAAATATGGTCAGATCAGATGGGGGCAGCCAGCTCGCCCATCAAACCTCGGTGTCTACAATATTGGGATACCTATTACTAGTTCATTTTAACAAGAATTTTTGCCAAAAATGGAATATTCCAAAATATGCTCATTTGTTGCTTTCCTGCGTATAATTCATATTTCCTCCCAACGTCACTGCAACGTACCACCAGCCAGCCCTCTCTAGAGAGGCATTATCGCCACATTTATTTGAATTCTCAACTCTGATTTCAACCATAATCTGGTACAGTCTGCACTAAGAGACATAAAAATTAAAAAGGGATAAAAAGCAAGTCCGCGCCGTGGAACACGGTTGAACTAAAAACTAGCTGTGTTTTCATGTTTATTTCTTAGGGTTATGGGGCTGACATTTGATAAATAGATTGTAAATATACCGTTTTCTTTTCAAATGAAGTATTCTTTGTTTGAACCACTCCAATCAGCTAAATTTTATTTCGCTTGTTCTGTTTAGGCTTGTTTAATGCAAGTCAATGCAAGCAAAAGAGGAACATGTATATGTTGGTTTGGTTAAGTTGATCGGTGAAGGATCAGCGACTTTTTAAAAAACTGAGGTTTGAAGGCCAAAAATTATTATATCGCCGATAGCCAGACATTCCGTTTTCTTTTTTAAGAAAAATGTGATTCCGAATATATAAGATATCGAGTCACGACAATAAATTTAACTCGTGTCATTCATTCACAGTCTGAATTAGAAAGGAAGCCGCGTTTTCTTAGTTCTTCTTTCAAAGTAGGTATTTTTTAGTCAGTACGTGCAAGTGCGTTACTTATTTTTTGTATTTTTGTTGAAAATCTGAATTCTCGAGGCATTCTTTTGCTGGAAGTCTGAATTATCTAGGTATTGTTTCTAAAATAGAAATTGGAAACTGGAAACTAAACTATGATTGAAATCTGGACATTCTAAACAAGACTTCTACAAAGCACATGTGCATAATATACTCAAGTCATTCAATCATGAAAGTGTTGTAAAGAGAAATTAACACTTCGGATACTAAAGTACTTGTTCATTACTGTCATCACTCCTGAAAATGAAACAAAATGTCACGGTTTGCAAGATAATCCCGTTTCTACGTGTAAACCATGCCTAATGAATGGTTCGTAAGAATCTATTATAAAGAAGAGCAGACACAAAGTCTAAGTGAGAGAGATGGTAATTGTCAATCATATTCCTCAAGTACTTCAGTTCACTGGCAGTGCTATTTCAACGCAAGTCATTGTTCTTGAATACCTAAGTCGTGACGAACCACACTTGCAAGCTGCAGCCGGTTTTCCCTTTTGAGTTTAGCAAACAATTTTTTTCTGCAGATCGATTCAGCGCGAATCTCGCATAGAAGCGGTTCATCCAACTCCAAAGTTGATTCGGACCGCGCGCCACCGGTGTGTTGTCTACACACGGCAAGTCGCCTCCTTGTGCCGTGCAGCGTGTCTGCATCAAGCAAGGTCACTGGGAATGCTGCGTGCCCATTCACGGACGCCCAGATTGTACATCACCTCTGCCGACTTGCAGATTTTCACCGCATAAGGGCAGCTTTCCAATTACTTCTACAAAGTTTTGCAGAAGTGGCCGACACGCGACTTTTGGAGATTCGAAGTTTTGGACACACCTTTATTGATTTCTAATCAACAGGGACATTTCAGACAAAATAATTTCACAGGGCTATTATCACCATTACCATCTTTATACCAGATATGCTTTGGAATAAAAATCCCACACTTCTTTTCTGGGGGGTTACCAAAGCATGACGCCACCTTTAATTAAGCAATATAAATTTCCTCGTGTCTTGAATTTAATGGTCCACTTTAGAACAGCGTTAAAACAAACTGGTCTCGTATTACAACTGCATTAGCATAATTTTGATAACTGCGTTCCGCCATTGTGTCCTCCAATAGCAGAGTGTGTCCACTGTCTAAAAATAGCAGCTCCGTCTTACTTCATGTGTACCTACATTGTTTCTGGTGTATTTGAAAAGTAACTTTTAAAGCCATTATTATATATCTGGTTTTCTCTAGATAAACTGCGTTTTTGCAATAAGAATTGGGTGATTTCCTAGTACATCACGAATTTCTTGTCGCTGTTCAACTTTGCCATCAGTTTCTTGGTCATCATCTTGGCTGCAGCCTTCTGGTTCTCGCTGGGCTGCTGCTCCAGTTGCTTGCACTCGGCGGGTAGCTTGAACCAATAAGCGGGGTCGCTGATCCCTTCCACATAGTCGAAGTACTGGGCGCGAATGGACAGCGGGACTTCGGCACCCACGGCGAGACGCGACTGGTTGAAGGGGACGGGCAGGGTTGGGGTCCCATTGAAGCCTGAAGATCAGACATAAATTCAACGAGGATGCTTTGAGGACGTAGCTTGCGTGTGCATACAGAGTTTTGTTAATCTCTAAACCCTTTCATGAAGTTTCACTTTACTTCAAAGAGTGTACACCTCGTGTGAGGAGATTTGCTAACCAACACAGAAATTATGTTCTTTCTTGGGCTGCATACTGTCCTCATGGGGTGCTTGAAAAGGCTTGAATGCCTTCGTTACATGCCTCGTGTAATTTCTTCAGAAGCTCGATGGATAAAATTTGTATGAGAAATAAACAGAATATCACTTCTGAAGTTTATAAATAAATAACATTTTGAGTGCCTTGTTTAAGGGCGTTTGGTACCACCAAAGAGAGTTTAGTGGCATTCACCTGCAGAGGACGCACTTGATGTGGTACCGGCAGCCTTCCTGCTGACTGCATATTGATACGGGATACACTTGTCGGCACCGTAGACGAAGTCGTAGACTTGATTGTAGCCCTGGTGCGGTATCTCCAGATAGAACAAGTTGGCTGAATACTCACCCAATCCGAAAGTGTAAGAATGTCCATACTTGGCAACCGCTGTGTGGGGGTGAAGGGTGAAGGAAAAATAACAATACAAAGTGTTCATAGCTTCTCTGCTCTTGCTAGTGGTGCTCACAACCAAACGTTTTGGGGGCAATCGTGAACGTTCCTATTGTCCTCTTTTGTTCATACTTTAACTTTTTTGGAAGGCCTCTAATATGTTTTGTACACGTTTGACAATCGTGGACGTATCGGGAATCGTTGACGGTCATTAATTCTTTTGTTTAACGCCCACAATTGTTTGGGAACATCAGTGCATCAAGAATGCGTGCTATTCAAAGAAGACATTGGGTACACATGAGCCTTTTCGGTGTCAAGTCCTACGTCGGTCAAATTTAAGGGTCGCCGCGCCTGTTTCAACGCACGTTTCATCGCTATAGAGGCACGCTCATGACGTTGCTCATCTCCACTGCTTTGGAACACATCTTATCATTTAGTTTGTGGCTTGATTTGCGAGGACAAATCAGTTTAAAAATTCCTTCCCATAAGGAATGAACGTGCAATCTGTGCTGATGCAATGTGTTACAGGTATTCGGAGCATCAAATGAGGCCCATCATCAGTAAGGGCGCTTTGTACAACAGACGTCCTCCGTGAACAGTTTCACTCACTCACCTGGCACGCAGAGTTCAAGAAACTGATAGTGCAGTGTTTCTTTGGTGCACTTCCCATTCCTGATAACGTATTTCGCCCCCTGCACAAAAAATCATGCATAAACAAGTCTCACGGTTTACGCCTGCGTTTACATGTACGACCGCAACACGGATCGAGTAAACGAGGTCAACAATCCGATTTGTGTGGATCTGAGTCCGTTTTAACACTTTTAAATGCACTTGGTTGTCAGAGCTTTTCAAAAACAATGTTGTTATTCATCAATAATTTGGTCTTAATTTGATGTTGGTGTAAACTTCAGGATTTAACTTGGCTATTTTTAACTTGTGACTTTGCTTTGGTAGAAGGGGTGTAGTTCTTTGGGTTATATATGTCAAAGTTGATATTTTTTCTATTTTGAACAACAGTTTTACCATCGTAAACAAACAGAGTTTATAGTTTCCTTAAAAATAGCATGAAAATCAACAGAATACATAAAAATAAAAACAAGGCAAAAGATACATATTGTCACTCAGTAAAAGAGTGCATGTCTGTTTCAGGCACTAGTGTATTTTTAGTATTGTTTGATGGGAGGTTTGTGGGTGTTCGTCAAGGTTTACGTGATATTGTCAGCATCTTTTGAAAACTGTTGGTCCAGTGCTATAGACCTTGTCACTAATAAATTCATAATTATGCACGCATACGCACAAATGGGTCTAATGGGGTTTTTCTGAAGAAAAACAACTGAGCATAACCAGAAAACCTGACGGAAGATGATCAAAATTGCACCCCTACACGTTTTCAATGACCTGCTCACATTCTTGCCCCCAAGGTCATTTGTGCGCATGCGTGTATAATTATGAATTTATTAGTGAATAGGTCTACTGAATAGCAACTTATTGCAGATCGGGTGACTACGAACTTTGTGACCACAATGAGCGTCTCACCTGTGGGAAGAGATAGATGGTCTTAGACTGCACTGTGGCTCCTGTCACAGAGTCGTACTGGAACAAAATGTCCGTCAAGAGCTTGTTAGTGGCGTCATAGGCCTTGTGGACCTGTTGCTCCAAAGTGGTCACGACGCCATCGACCAGGTCAGTGGTCTCCTCGTCTGTACAAAACATGTGCATAGGATTGTGTCAGGGAGGGTATATCATCTTGGAGATTTCTTCCATACCGCGCAGATGTGTAGAGGGGCGGATCTTGTGAGGGGGCTTTGGTTGGCTATTGCTTCACATGACATGAGGTGACGTGACGTGTGGTTTACTTATATTTTCAAGTGAAACTCCTTATTCTGAATGGAAAGTATCATATGCAACTCATTCCTGAGAAATTAATCTCATTCTCATTCGAGTTCCTTGTGTGAATCCATTCTACAAACTGTAAACAGTTGAATAGGATGGTTCTGGAGCTTTCAATGATTGGGTGTTTTTTCAATCCTCCTCTTTATTTTTTGTTACTCTGTACACAGAGTAACAAAAAATAAAGATGTGGGAAAAAATAATTAGGAGTACACTCACACACAAGTATTGCTCTTTTTACAAGAAAAAACTTCTATTTAATTTGCCGTGATATGTTACTTTGTTTTCATTTTTATCCTTGAGTTTCCAAATCATACATTTATTACCAAATCATGTCTGCATTGCGTCTGTATCTTTCTGTAATTTTGCCGAAACTTTTCAACGAGTTTTACGAAAACTTTCCACAATCTAACCGCTGGTGGCGCTGTTGAGGAACGAAATTTGTATGATGTTATACCGGAGAAAACATTGAACTCGTATCCGTGGCACGACGTAAACGTACATGTTCTTGAACATGGAACTAGATGTGCGACTGCGTGCACTGCGTACAGGGGATCGATCTGTGTGCCGGTCTACTGCGCCACATTATCTCTTCTCCGTCGAGAGTCTGTGCTCCTTCATGATTTACAATAATGCTGAAATCGCGCGTCATTGGTGGATGTACAAATTCTGCGAAAGAACCGGGGTTTGAAATTCTTTGAGTTTCCAAAGAATGAGAGCATTTTTCAAGTTGTCCGCGGCTACGCGTACGCGTGCTACGCATGCCTAAAGCCACGCACTGTGGTATTTTCTCCCTACGGTAATGCATCGCAAAAATCAATATCTATTTCATGTTAATGAGTCGTGACGACACGTCTATTTTTACAATAGCGGACTTAACTCACAGGAAAAATTGGGTACAAAAATTGTGTATTGCAGGGGGGATATTGATATGTACCACATTTATAAGACTTGGCTCTTTTTGAATAAGATTCAATATTAGAAAAATTCGCATCGTTAGCATTGGTCTTAATATAGATGAATCCTCAATGCAGTCCACAGGTCTCGAAAGAGACTTACGCCCAACACCGACCCAACAATCAAGAAAGCTTCTCACTGCACAACCCAGTGAAAAAAAATAACTATAGAGGTACCCCGATATTTGTCTTTCCACTCTCGCTAAAAGAAAGCGTCTTATATTGACTTAACAGCAATATAGGTTGGCCTTGTACACGACAGCCATAGCACAACCATTACAAAAAATTATCCAAAATACCGTCACTCACCAATCCTGATGGTAAACTGCTTTGGAGGGCAGCACGGGGTCGGTTCATCTGCTCCCACGGCGGCAAGGCAGGCCAACAACAGAGTGGTGCTGAGGTAAGACACCATGACTTTTTGTACCTGGGATTACACCTTTACTTGAAGACAAAATCCTTGAGTCTGGTGTGATTTCGCTGCACTGCCCACTGATGGTAACAGGACGGTACGGGATACGAACCCTTTTTGACTCGGCCCAAATCAACAGCAGGTATTGTGGAATTTCATGGTACAATGGGATTTCATGCGTTAATATAAGAATAGTTTCCACAAACCAAGCAAGGTCGTCTGGGTTTAACAATGCTTCACCAGGGTCTCCTTATACGCGCCAGCAGTTCTTTTTGTTCGTTGGGGGCAGCTCAGTAATCTGTTTTCTTTAATTCTCGCATGTTATACCTGAGTTATGTCTGAATAGCTGTACACTTTGCAATGGCGGCTGCAAGCGAGGCAGGCGCTAACCTTTATCAAAATAATTGAAGTTCACATTCTCATGTGAGATCTTGCACGAACTGAATCCTTGCGTGCTTTCAAGTATGGACGTTTATATAGATCATATGGAAATTCAATCATTTATCCAAGCGAAAAAATATATTATTCTCAGACGAAAAGCCACTTATAAATTAAAATATAAGGGTATGTATTACATGTTGTTGCTGCGTCACTATTGCCCTTCATTCTTTGATAATTTTGATTATAATAAAGTTTATTTGGAACATAAAATCCTGATAATTTATCAAAGATGGCCTTCTTGGATAAGCAAGATATTGTCTTATGCTAAATTCCTTTATAATAATGACATGTTGGAATTGTCACGGTAGACCTGCTGCTATTCACTTTCTCGATATTGGCTGTCTTGATTGCGAAAAACTGGTCGTTTTTCCGTCGTTGTCACCAGCCTGGCATAGCGCTTCTAGTTTCAAGGCATATCTGGGCTTTTCCGAATGATGCCTGACACTGCAGTAGAGTCGTTATTCACGACGGATAAAACGACATGTCGGTCTCTGGGCAGATTCGAGTTTGTTCTGCACGCAGGTTTTTTAGTAGACAGAGCTAGCTGGAGGTACCGTTTAGACACCCACATTAGTTTCATGTCAACTTTTTTTTTAAAGATAGTATAACCTGGAGGTTAAGCATGAGGCCGCTGTCCACAGCTCGCAAGTAGGTCCAAGCCCACGTTAAAATCTAGTTGGTGTCTTTTGGATACTTTCTCTACGCGGATACTTTCTCAACGAATTCTATTTTCCTATTGTATGGCAGGTAGTACTCTGCAAGGAGTACGTTTTCGTATGAAGATGAGGACGACTGGAATGCTACGCATGAGTAGAGCTCGGAAGGTAGTAAGGAGACAGTAAATAGGCAATTGATGGTTTTCACGAGGGCCCACGCGGACGTGCCTGCTTTTTTCCCAGGTGTGAGTGGTCGCAGGTGCGTTTGGCTTCTTATCGCTAGCCGCATGGATAAGACAAGGCAGGTGAGAAAAGCTTTCATGAAGGTAGTATTTTATATATGAATATATAAATACAGGGTTTTTGTACACAAAGGTTTGTGTACCATTGGTCGCAGTTAAAATATATCGGTACCAGACTTCCCGCAGGCAACTCATCGTCGAAAAACCGTGCTCCCCATACCATGTGTATTTGTCATGTTTTTATTGCAGCTAGGGACTGCAGGCGCAATACGAAATAATTTATTTCCGGTTGAGCTTGCGAATTAGTAAATAATATGGTAAAACGGTTGTGAAGGGCCTGTATTTGTGTGACTGATATTATCAATAGAGGGGGCAAGACGATAAAACCAGTTGTCCCGAAACTGGCATATACATGTAAGTGGACCCCGTATCTGGGCAAAGGCGCAGAGGTCAGAGTTGTTATGAGAACCAAGCTGGACCGAGAAGACAAAATTTTCCTACCAACGCATGCTCTTTTGGCTGGAACTGCACTTCGCTGCATGCCTCACAGACGACTATGAAATGCAAGCGTTGCGGTCACCTCGCTACTGGCAAAATGAATACTCCCTATCAACCTGGCTCTTTTCAACCGATGATGGGGTGCTCCTGCTCATTCCGGATACACTGTAAATTTGTTGAAATTTTTGAGCAAGTAAAGGAGGAAGAAGGGAAGGGGCAAGCGATGGAGTGATGAGGCGAGTAGCACGATATGTAGGAAGAAAAAATTAGCCAAGTTTGCCTCTACGACCGGGTTTGGAGTTTATTCTTTATTCATGCTTGTACCGCCTCATCGTTACTTTGCACCGTTCCACTAATAAGATTTGAATTACTATTATAACATATTAGCCCCACGTTTGTGGCAGCCTTCACCTCAATGTGGGCCGTGCTTAAACTAGGAACATCTATGCCCAAAATACTGACTTATTACACACCTGGCCTAACCCTCTGTACGCACTGCATATAAAGCAGTGGCTCCAAACCGTTTCCTTAATTTCTTTTTCTTTAACCGTTTTTTGCCACCAATTGTGTGTATAAATCAACCTTTATGGTGTTTGATCTGCATGTTATACTGTTTGAAAGAAGATGGGTCGAGAACCCAGTTCTACATGGACGTCGGCAATAAGATTCATCACCCAACAACGCATGAAGCCAAAGGGCATTTCTCAATGTCATAACTAGCTGGTTATGAAAAGCGTGGAGTGTCTGTCCTCGGCAGAGTCAAAATATTGCTTGATTGGGGGAATGATTGAGTTGGAGATGTTCAGGGTATTGTACAAAGGAAGTGGACCTGATCTTTTTGCTTGCAAAAACCACACGATCCTTGGCCGAAGCAGCAGAGAAGGTACCTGCGCGACTTTAGCCGTCAATGGTGTCTGTCGTGTTCTCCCTGACTCCATCCGTGTGAATAAATAGATTTGTGCTGCAATCCTTTTTACAAGCAACATCCATTAAGCGTTCAGGCAAGGCACTCCTATCCCTTATGTGAGCAAAATTGGTTCTTTTTTAATATCCCTTACTTAACTTGTTTTCGAACTTGCACTAACCGACTTCTATGAGCAATGGGTGTATTCTGTTCTTGTCCCTAAAACACTAGGCTGCAGGGTCAAGCACATTGAGGAAATAAGTTATCCAATCTGAATATCATTATATCGTCGTTATTTTTTATCTGCATTTGTGTGTTTTGTTGTATCCCTTGCATTCAAAACATAATTGGCTTTCGTTTGCAAAGCAATATCATATGTTCATTTTAATTCTTGCGTTCTGTTTTCCGACGCATCTTATTTTTCCACAAGTACATTGTCACCGCTAGCTAATGATCAATCTGGTTCTGCAATGATGACCCCCAGATCCGAACATAAATCAAAAACAACTGAATGAATGAAAAGAGACCAATGAATTCTTTTTAAATTTGTGTATTTACACTCTATTTACATATCTATTTACAAATTTACAGAGGAGACATGAATCTGAGAAATATGCCCAATAACTGTCCAGCGAATCTGTTCTCGTATTTAACTTCACTCCAGATCAGTGCACTTAAGTTTTGCCTATTTACAAACTCACTCGGTTTACAGTTTGGAGATTCTAACTCTTCAAGTCGGCAAATAAGCGAACAACTACAGAATTTACAAATAATACAGGTATTCTTAATTTGACTTACTTCGAATTGAGTGAATAACCAACAGTTAAGTTTTATACCAAATTTATTTAGTTGATGAATATGGAGCCGGGTTCTCCCTCAATATGTGAAAATAATACCGACGCTCTCGTGTCCAGCTAGTTCAGCGTGACTAGGAGTAGGAAGCCCCAGTTGGAGAACACAAGTCTCGTAGCCTTCTCTCAAGGATGGAAATGGAGTCCTAGCTAGTGCGTCACATGGTGGGGAGGGAGACGTCAAACCCAACAGTTACGGCCATCTATTAAAGTAAAATTCAACCGAATACATACAAGTATCGTGCCGACATTACCAACCATTCGTTAATACTCTTCTCAATTCTGTGACATTACTCATCTTTCTTACAGTATCCTTCAATAAATATACAGGTCAGTCAATTTTCCTTCCTAATCCAATCATCAGGTCAGCTATTCTTCTATCGACGTCAATGTTACAAAAAATGATGAATTATTTCCTCATACACAGCTTCGTTTATTTTCACAGTTAAAGTTGTAATAATTCAATAAGTTATATCTTCAAAGTTCAAAATATTTTCTTCAGTTTTACATTCCTAAGTACAAAATTCGTTCAACTTACGGTTATGTCCATCATAACTAGACAATGTCTAGGCTGATTGTTGCAGAGAAGGGGATCGGTTTCCTGACAGATCGTATTGGCACTGAATTTTGCCAAAACTCGATCTGATCGTGCCGGGACTGGAATTCTCCGGCCGATCGTCGCCTGCTGGATCAGGGACTTCAGCGAAGTTGACACCGGTCACAAATCTCTCACTCAGCTCAGCTTTAACTTTAGGATGTTGTCAGATTGAGAATCAAAAATCTTCTGCCTTCTCAATACACTTCTCTGCCTTCTCTCATACACACAAAACTCAACTCCAAAAAAACTACACCATCCTACGAATACAGATAAAGAAATTAGTGGGGAAAAAAACCGGACCCTAACACGAACAAAGACAAAAGTATGTTTGGACAATAACCATGGCCGGTGGTTTTACGTAATTCATAGCAACGAAACCGCGCGTCTCTCGATCGCGATTAAGACGCCCGATCCGTGATCGACGAAGTTCTACTGGCTGCTAGGAAAACAAGCGCGAAATTTTGATTGGTTAAAGAAGTGACGCGTAAGAGAGCGAGACTATTTGCTGCCAGGGGAGAAATTTAACAGACAAAAACAACAAATAAATAAAACTACCAATATTTTCAGAGGGATCTCAACATACATTACAGTCATTTCATCTGACGTTGTAGTTTTTTATTGTTTATTGTTGGAAAATCACCTCTGCGTTCAATTTTGCAGTTGTCTTTCAGAGTTTTTTTTATATTTCTTTTTTCTTAGTTGCACCTGTTACCAAGTCAATTTTTGTAGATCCACTTTGCGGTAGAACTCAGTAGTTTTGAGAGTTGGAATATGTTTTCTACGTCACATTGTTTTCTTGCGTTCAAAGCCTAAATTGCCCTATTTGCGCTAACTAAAATGCAGACCGGTGGGTATATACTGAAACCCATGAAATGCTGTTCGGTATAACGGTGCCTGCAAGCTGTTTAGTGCCTCAACCTGTCTCAAGGGTCTTGTGAAGAGGGTTGTGTCATTGTTGGTGAAACTCAGTGACTGATGACCAGACGAATACGCCCAATTCATCAGCGGAAGCTTGTGTCAGCTGATGGTAAAATCATGGTAACATTCCAGTTTGCTGATATCTGTTTCGTTTTTCCTGAGTAGCCTGAACACCAACCGCACACTTAAATGGTTCATATTTCAAGACGCAGACTGTACTGCTGATGGATGCGCATCTCGCCCTTCCCTTTCGTTCCACGAAGATGAAAAGTACCGGTACATGGATGGATTTTTTAGGGCCAAGTTTAGTGACGTTTTCATTGCAACGTTTCAACTTTTATTCGACATTCTTCAATCCACTGCCTTTCATTTTATGTGATAATTAGCACTGTTGACACCTCATTCGATGTAAGGCTACAGGTACACAGGAGACTGTGTGTTTGCACCCAATCAAGTAAGTTTGCTGCTTTTCATCCGTGAGCGGATTTTGACAAGCAACGGACGACGTTGGTTTATGTTCTAAAAGCAAACAGAAAATTCAACTGGGAGTCACAAAGAGACACGTGACTATATTCAGTCATACTCTGTCACATACCAATTTTGGGTGTGTTTTTGGCAGCCCCTAACCAGAAATGTGTTTGTGACGTCAAAGTATTAACCAGGACCATGTTAAGGGTTGCCAACGAAAACGAAGAACCAGAAACGCTTATGAAATCTGACAGACACGGACAGAGGCAAGCGCAAAGCAGACAGTACTACTAATGGACGTCATTTTCACTCGATATTGGACATGTTTCTCACCAGTGTTGCTCTCTCTTTTCACGGACGTTCTCGAAAAAATTATCTTTTGGATTCGCTGCATGTAACAACGAATTTTGAAATATATAATTCACCCAATTTAATTGTCTATTTATTGTGCAATATTTTAAATTGGCACTTAACCAACTCCAATATTTGGTTCTCGTTCGGTTGGAATAAGGACGTCACAGAGGCATAACCAAACACACCTTAGGACAATTCAATTGCACGTCTACAGCCTTGACAGCCTTTACTGTTCGTAAAAGTTACCGTCGAGACAACGTTGACAAAATTAAAAGAAAAGTTTCCAGGCCTTATATTTCTATTAAAAATGAAAACTTACCAAATCCACGATGAAAATAGACACCAAAATGTTTATAATCAATTATTAGTATTTTAATCAATGAATAATTGTATCGGCTGGGTTTCGAATCGGCAATCTTTTTGTTCTCTTACAGCATTCCATCTTTGATCTACAGCAACAGGTTATAGCATATTCGGAAATGGTATAATCATGCACCAATCATAAGAGAATTACACTGTAAAAGTCACGTTTCTCTGTCCCATAGTGGTGATAGTCTAATAACGACAGCCTGTGGAAACGCATAGTTTGATGGCTTGTATTCACTGCAGGAAACACGTAAGAGCAAGCTTTAAAATGGCAGTCACCAGATGTAATCAAGCTGCTTTTTAAATCATTATTTTGCACAGATGTGAGACAATATAAATGGGTTCCCGTTCACCGAAACCTTGAAATATCTTAGGTTAACCGTCTCAGACACTGAATTTTGCTGATCCACACAGGGGTGTGCCCATTCAACCACATTAAGCAAACATGAGATATTGCTTTATAGAAGAGAGGGCAATTGGGGGACTGCTTCAACATCTTACAATTTCCTTGGCACGCTGTGCGCCTATAGGAACCTTGACCGGAATAAAATGCTCTCAGCAAAAAACCTGTGCTGTACTTTTTACGACACACACTTATGCCTCTCTCTAGCCTCTTCCAAGGCGACGCAACTACACAACGCGACAGCACGACGGCTCCCTTGGGTCGTGCCGTCGCCGTCGTAAATTACGTTTCTATACATAGTGCCGTGACTCAGTTAGTAAAGATCTTGTTGTTGAACATTACACCTCAGCTTTGATTCTACTGAGTTCAGCATGCCAAAATGTGGCCATGGCACGTCGACACCTTTTTGATAAGATTGTGGATTAGCGTTCTGATATCCTTCGCAAAAATGTTTGGTTTGGTTCTTCAATTATGAAAGACATTGAAGAGACTGAGAAAGCGAATAAATTAGCAGCAAAAGTAACGAAGAGCTTTTCTACAACCAGGAAGGAGACGCGGTTTGCATAACAGGGGACGTCGTGGTGCCTTCAGCCGTAGTTCCTTTTGCAACTTCAATTGTCAAAGGGAGTGATGGTTCTAAACCGGCACGTAGCTTTCGCTTGCTCGAGCAGCAAAGTTCAAAAAACTAATCGACAAGCCACTCCTTCCAAAGGCAGGGCGCCTCAAATGCTTTCTTCATCAATGGTTTTTAGTGACTCAGGACCCATGGGTATTAGAGAGTATCCAAAGGTATCATCTCGAACTTCTCCAGACACCGGTGCAATATCACATTCCGGTAACAAAGATACAAAATGTCAACAGAAATAGAGTCAATGCTGGAAAAGGAAGCGATTACCAGAGAGAGACAAGTTGCAGGTCAGTTTATTTCTTCTGTGTTCTTCATTCCAAAGAAAAATGGAGATCTGAGGCCTATTTTCTATTTACGGCCCCTGAACAGATTTATTCAGTATCATCACTTCAAGATGGAGGGCCTAACTAGTGTAAAACGTTTGCTGCAACCTAACGGCTACCTAGCCTCCATAGATCTGAAGGACGCTTATTTTTCGGTACCAATACATCCGCCTCATCGCCAATTTCTCCAGTTTGTTTGGCTAAGACAGATTTTCCAGTTTACATGCCTACCGTTTGGCCTGTCCAGTTCTCCTTGGCATTTACAAAAATTCTAAAACCCGTCACAGCATTCCTTCGCCAGGAAGAATCCGTTGTGTGTTCTACCTGGACGATAGTTTAGTGTTGGGAGCTACTTTCAAAGAATGCATAAAGAATGCGCAACGGACTCCTCTGTTTCTACAGAGTCTAGACTTTGTGACAAATTTTTGCAAGTCTCATCTGGAGCCAACCAGCGAACTTGGGGTCCGAGCACATGACACTATCCCTTACACAAGAAAAGTTTGACAAAATTGCATATCAATGCCATCAAGTTCAGCAGTCCAACGACCTCACCATTCGCAATGTAGCGAGTCTTATAGGCCGAATGTCATCAACCATTCAAGCGGTGCTTCCAGCGCCTCTTTTTTATCGTTGCCTACAGAACGACCAGAACTGCGTTCTTCAGAAGAGCAAGTCCTACGAGTCGCCGATAATTCTTTCGGCAGACTCAAAGGAGGAACTTCAGTTGTAGACAGACTCCATTCAAGCTTGAAATGGTCACCGATTAGTTCAAGACGCCCCCGACCTTCTTCTTCAAACAGATGCATCGCTGGTGGGATGGGGTGCGTGCCTCGGCGAGACCCAAACGGGAGGTCGCTGGACGCACCAAGAACAGTTCAATTACATCAATTATTTGGAACTTCTGGCAGTGTGGTATGCGCTCAAGTCACTTCTGGCCTGTTGCAGCAACAAACATGTTCAGGTGCACACGGACAGCACTCCGACAGCGGCATGTATTTCTCACAAGGGAGGAACACACAACCAAGAGTTGTCACGTCTGGCAGATAGACATGATTTAGGGAACTCGGCAGAGCATCTTCTTGGATCGGAGAATACCACAGCGGACTTGATGTCGAGGCAATTCAACGACAGTGCCGAATGGTGTCTTCTTCCTCAAATTTTCTGGAAGATCATGGACAACTTTGCATGCCAACCAGAATTCGACCTATTTGCAACCAGGTTAAATACCCAGCTTCAGAAGTTTGTTTTGTGGAGACCCAATCCCATTGTTTGGGGTGTGGACGCTTTGATGCTGACCTGGACCGACATACTAGGTTACGCGTTTCCCCCTTTTGTACTGTTAGCCAGATGCCTTCAGAAAATGAGCAGAGACAGAGCAGAAGTAGTTCGGATAGCTCACGTCTGCAAGGCGCAACCTTGGTAACCATTACAATTGCAACTTACTATTTGAAACCCTGTCCTCCTGCCAAGGCGGTCAGATCTTCTACTTCTACCGCACAACCTGGAACAACACCCACTAGCACACAAGATGCAACTAGCCGCGTGGAGATTATCCGGTAAACCGTGGCAACAGGAAGAATTCCACCGAACGTGTCCGACAAACTTTTGTCATCCTGGAGGTAGAATACTCACAAACAGTTCAATTCTGCATGGAAATGCTGGTGTGACTTGTGTTCTAAATGGAAGGTTGATCCTGTTCAGGCATCTGTAGCAAAAGTGTTAGCCTTTTCACGGGAGTTGCTTGATAATGGTCTCCAATACAGGACACTAAATCCTTACGGCTCTGCTATTTTATCTGCACATTGTTTTGTTGATAGGAAGCCCATTGGTCAACATTAAATCACCAGATTTTCCAAAGGTGTCTTTAATTTAAGACCCCTAAACCGAGGTATAATACGACCTTGGATGTCAGTGTTGTTTCGAGATATCTAAATAAACTCTCTGACAACCGTCGTCTCAACATCATACAGCTTTCGCTGTATGATGATGTATTCGGGTGCTGTCTTCCCATGTTTCTGCTATGAAGGTCCGGCTTTGCTCCACCCACGCCAATAATCGGGTTTTGCTGCTGCCGAAAATCATTCACCGCCGTCCATTACGCGGGCATCGCCAGCATCGGATGATGACGTGGCGGATTCCCTATCGGTCAGAAATTCTTGCAAGATGTCCTCGTTTTCCATGTTTTGGTCGTGATTCTTCACTTAGTAACTGCGTTACTCACATGTGTGAAAAAAGTGGTAGTGTATCTTGTAACCACGCTAAATTTACACTGCATCAAACGATGCCCACTGGTGATTTGGGGGTACTCCAAACAAATCCACACATTGGCTGCCAAGCTTCTGTGAAAATAAAACTTTTATGCCTTCTTATATAAACACTCCTTTATCGAGAGGACACGGAGTTAGCATATTCCACTGTACTGTATCGTTCATGTGCACTTGTGCAATATTAAATATTGAATTTCGTCACTGGTTTTCAGGTTTTAGATAAATAAAACCAGGGCCGAAGCAGCTGTGTTTGTACACAAACACATTTCTCGTTACAATTGTAATTGTCACTTTGAGATAACCAGAGACAATTTTTTTTTTAGTATGGTGTTAATCTCTAATTTGTATTTTGAACGTCCATAATAGTTGGTCTTTTTTACGTCTTCTCTCACAAGGAAAGGTAATTTTAGAGTTCATAAAGAGGGTCAGATATGTGTTATTCTCTTACGAAAAGTCCTCAACATATGAAAAACAGGTCGGGTTAGAGAAACTTTTTCAATTGCAGTTGGCGGTCTGTCGGTGTTTTGCAGGGCATGACACAGAAAATGTGATTAGACTTAGGCAAAAAAAGCCTTCGGATTCTGGTGAGGAGATGGCTCCAAAAGCGATGCGGCGACGCAAGTTTTTTCGTTTTTACCTAAGTTGGTTTTCTAGAAATGATGTACGAATAATGTGCGATGTCCATCACCACTGCATGCGCACTTAACGAGGGATGCTACCAATTACAGCGATCATGACGTCGTGTGCCTGGGAGAAGAGTGTAACGCTTACATCCTGGATCTCTGTCCTACCAACACTATAATGGGCTGGTCCCCGCACCTTATTTAAAGCAAAAGTGCAGCTTGTGGGTGCACCACTACAAATAAATTCCCATAGACAGCAGTGATAAATCCCCATACTTCACAAATATTTTAAAAATACTCACAACTCTCACAGGTGTTCAGGCTGCACAGAAAAATGATGTTCCACATATCCTCTTTCATTTTCCTTTCAATTTTCGGGGGGTTGACCAATGAATTTTTGAGAAATTTTCACCAGAAGCAGACCACCCCTAAAATGCAGAAAATGTCCCTGTCCAGAAAAGTAGCCATTTTGAAAAACCCTCCCTCAGCAAAATGGCTCAAATAGTGCCACTTTTAAACCTGATTGCATCCAAATTGCTCAGAATTGGAAGCCCTGAGTCCGGCCCAGAGGTCCAGTCTCTTATTTCTTGAATTCCTCAGTTCCATGTCTCTCAGGACCCTCTAATATAGAATATTTTGAGTGTATAACTTTTATTAATGAGCTCGGCGGACATATTTCTGGCCTAATTACCAGGGTGCACCCTTGTACGTGTGCACATGACATATGACCACCTTGTTTGTCTGGTTCCTAGACGTAACTGTAAAATGTACCGGAAGTTATCTGATTATACACTCCCACAAGCCGCGTACAAAACGTCTAAGCCAAACAAAGTCCACCGCCCAAGCAGTTGTTTTCAGTAAAATGCTTGGCAGGGACACTCAGGTTTCCCTGTCGTGGTATCTGCGATGTTTAATTGAACAAGAAACCCAACACAGTCAGTATAGCCAATTAATATAGGGTTTTCTTCCCGGGATTTTTTGGCAAATTCTTAAACCTTGCACTTTATTTCTGGCGCCCATAAAATATGTAGGGAGACACAACTCTTGAGTTTAGGCATCAGTGTTTTCATTCTTTTCCCCCTGAGTTTCTCTGTTAATCTGTCTTCAACTGCCCTGGTAAAATATTGTGGCACGCGTCCAGATATCAACCGGTTCCCGTACATCAGGTCCGTAGCGTATAAACACGTCATCCGTGGCCGTGTGTTGTTGTTGTTGTTGTTTTTTCCAATTGCTTCGATACACAGGAGTTGCTAATTGGTATTTTGTAGACCAATCTCTTTTGTAAGTGTAGTTTCGTTCCCTAGCAATTCGTTTAACTAGTGACAGAGGAGATTTTTAATCCCCTCAGCTCTATTGTGTAAGATGTGGGCTCTCCAATTCAATTCCAGGTAGGCCTAGATTTCATACAGTCGTTTGTTACGCTGACGGTCCGCAAGACGTCAAGACGCAGACAGTGGCGGAAGAGACGCCGTGCAACGTAATTCCACCAAAAATTGAACTCAATAGCTCCTAAAACTCGGAAAACTTTGGCCAAAAATGCTCTTTTAGGTGGAAGTGTTGCCTCTTGAAGCCAAACTGATAATTTGTTAACGGTCAGCTATTTTGTTGCCGATTGGGACTGCATATGCTAGTAATAAGGAGAAAATAGGCAAAATGAGTGGTATTAAGCGATAGGAACATCGCTGAATACGTGCGTGTTTGTACCAGGCTTTACTCAAGAAAGGCATTTCTTTTGGGATTACCGTTGGTGCCGGTCAACTTAGTAGCAGCGTCCGCGTGTAGGATCATCTTCCATGTTTTGACCCATCCGCAAATGCACACGTCCTCGGAAAAAATAAGGAAAATACAGTGTATCTACATGCACGTCATCCGGTGACAAGCGGTTAATTAAACAGCGCCCTTTTGACACTATAAATTGGGAGAGTCAATACTGGAATGCAGTTTTTCCTCTCGACTTGCACGGTAATGCAGACTATTTCGATGTAATGAACCTGCTGAATGTCCGTGAGACAGACATACAAATAAACATAAAACCTTTCATGCTGCTATGTTTTATTTCCAGTGAAATTACATGGTTCGAGTCGGAATAAATAAAAGATCAAGATCCGTGAGCTCCCCATAATGAAGGAAACATGCAGTACTGGGTGAAACGGTAAAATGTTGCGTGATTAACAATATTGGAAATCTTCAGAATCTTTAACCGTCCATGAGAAAGAATACTGCTGCGAGTAGCCGATGGAACAGTTAAAATGGAGATAAGTTGGTACACAGGTGTGGCATTACACATATTCTGAAATTAATTAAATAACCAGTAATTGACACACAGATTGAGAAACTGCATGTTAATTTCATCTAAAAATGCGCAACATGATTATAATGCCATGCCGGCCATACGTTTCGTGACTTACATGTTATAATATTTTTCTAACACTTCAACAGAATCAAGTCAAAGTTAATTTAATTAAACGAGAAATGTAACCGTGTTTGAAAGACGGTTGAAACGAGAAATAGAAGTTATGAACTTGCCTCATTGCAGTATTATACCTACAGGTGATAAGTAGACCTATAACTGCTTCCAAAAAGTGCCAACAAAAAACAACTCCAATCGCTTTTACGGAACACAAGTTTGAATTCCATCAACATAAAGCAAACTCGCTAAGATCTGAACATAAAATTGGCCAAAAGTGAAGACACCTTCGAGCAATACCATGAATGGTGTACTACACACTGCTTTTTCTAAAAGAAGGTTTTTTAAGGGGAGTTCTTCTATCAAAGTTTTGTTTCCATTTTAACAGGAGATTTCCTGCTAGAAAATCGACCCCTTTATTATACATGGAGTTTATGAAAAAGCTGTTCTCGTCTTTTCCGTGCCTGCATGGGCCCCCACTCCTAAAACCAGTTGTTTTAACATAATTTCTTCGATCCAATTGTTAGGTTTCACTTTAATTAGACGTATTTTTTAAAATAAAAATCGTGGGCGTAAATCCTGGAGGGATGGGGATATATATCCCTCACTATTTAAGGGTGGGGGACGAGTCTGAATCTTCCTCCATCCTTTGTCGTGAGAGAAAAACATTCAAGGGATACATTATGTCTTTTTTGAACTTCCAAACGACCAAAATACCACTCATACGGAAAAACAATAAAAAGTAAACAATGTTCCACTCTTATGTAAGATTCTGTATGTAATACATAATGACAGATGTACATCTGTGTCATGAATATTTCCTCGTAAAATGATGTCTACCGTCGGCAACACACCCCCCCCCTTTCAAATTTACATGGCTGGGCAAGTCTTCCCCCACAATTCCCGATCACTCGACCCCCCATTTTCGGCACAAATTTACGCCACTGATAAAAACTGACCATTTTGACATATTTTACGAGGAAGCCATAGCAAGAACCTTTCAGCTTGAAGAAAATAATGGGCTTTGTGCACTAGACATCGTTACTACGATGTTAAAACATCATACTCTTCTCATCTGAGAACTAAGGCAGTTTTCTCTCTCGTAAAATAAAAGTCATTTGTTCAGAGTCTACGTATACCAAACACCAATTAGAGATTGACAAAGTTTATCAATAAAATCCCCGTCACCATCTTTTGTATTTACTGAATTAGAATGTAATCGAATCTTATTGCGGTTATTTCGTTCACCTAGTCTTGTTCCTTTTTAACCGTCGGTTTTCTTCTTGTAAATATTGTCACTGCGGTTAACACCCCACACCACGCACGAAAGAGACTCGATTTGTTTCAGTCTCCCTGAGATCTTTTTCCAGCTTGTACCCCAGGGTGTCCCTTCCGACACGCCCACTCGGTAGTAAATGTTATTGTTTGAGTTCACCCCGTAAATCATATCGGCCGAACTGATGTATTTCAACTTGCCGGCAATATGCTTCCAGCCGCTACCATTGGGATCTGACGGGGGGTCACCGTAGGTACCCACCCGGTAGTAGATGCTGTCGGCCGAATTGACACCCCACACACCCCCGCTGCCCACCGAGATCTGCTTCAGCCGCCCATTCAGTTTCAGCCAACTGTCCCCGGCTGGATTGCAATTGCTGGCCCCAATGCGATGGTAGATGTAGTCGTGCTTGTTGACGCCCCAAACGTGCCCCCTTTGGCTGACACTAACATGTTTCAAAGCACCAGGAATCCGAGCCCAATCTGTACCCTTCGGCTTAGTGGCAGATATGCCCCGCCGATAATAGATATGATCATGAACGTTAACTCCCCAGACTACGTTTTTACCAACATCCAGCTGTTTCAGAGCGCCAGAGACCCCTACCCAGACCTCGCAGGTTGCGCTCTCTTCTTCCCCGTACGAGTTGCCTTTGTAGTATATCTGGTTTTTGTGGTTGACACCCCACACCCCTGAATTACCAACGGAAACGTGCTTCAAGCCCCCGTTGATTCGTGTCCATGATGTGGTAGCTAGACGACACCCGTTTTCGCAGCTTTGCGGGCCGAGTTCCTCGCCCATGATACACAAGGCCCACAGCAACCTAAGGAAAATAACGACGCTGTTTCTGTTTTATGGGCTCCCTGCCAAATACCCAGTACGCTACCAATGTCAAATTATAAGACGGTCAAGTAAAGGGTGCAGTGTAATCGTTAGCCCTGTTGACCAGAGGAGATGGCCTCAAGTAGTTGCCAGCCGTCTTTATTTATTTATATCTAAATGTAATAATGCATGAACTGGGAGTCGACCCTTCTCATCTTAGACAGTGGGCATGGGAGATGCATTTGGGGGGAATAATTTTTGAAATTCTCCACATCCAATGGGTACCTCGGGAAATTCGAGACGATTAGATTGCCATTTTTTTCGTTGAAGCAAGACGTTAAAATAAGATGTGTTCTTCAGACGCCCCAGTCGTGTTTTCCCATCAGTAGCACCTAAAACTATGGCCGGCCGTTGGTACAAAAGTAATCCGGTAAGTCAAAAAATGTTGAAAAACCAACGTAGCTTTCAGAACCAGAAATAATAATACATAATGTCAAGAATATGACGAGTCCAAATAGGTCATTCAGATTTTCAGTAGGTATTTCAATATACAAACAGTTAAATCAGATGTCCACTGGGTGGGTCAGATATCTACACAGAAAAAACAAACGTCCACCGGGGAAACCAAATGTTACATGGTGCTTTCAAATGAGTGGATGTTTGACATTATCATGATTTTAGGTGATACTTTTTTAAATTGTTACTACATAAGGTCTATTTCGTTTCTTTAGCCTACAAAAATCTTTGAAACGCCTTCCAGATGAGGTAGTTACTGTCCATTTCAAAAACTATTCCAAAATTATTTTTAAATAAATTTTTACATAGCCTTGCCACTTCAACATAGTCCTCACCACAGTTATGTGCATTGTAAAGTCTCTGCTTTTTAGCGTAGGGAATCTTCTTGTAATGCATATTGTGCTTCACTTCCAGAGTCTTCAACACGATAGCTACCTATTTGCTTGGGATATTTGAATGACCAGTGCCGTATTTGATGCTGCACCTATCAGCAAAGTTATGCACCAGTGGTGACAATTTTCTTCATGTGGATATATGAGTTCCATATTGACATTTGAATTATCTGTTATTTGATATTTACGTAGACTTTTGCTCTGGCTCTAACCTATTGTGTGGACATTTGGTTAGCCTATGGGGATTTGAAATACCTAATTTGGAAATGGGAAAATGTTTATTTTAAGCTAATTTTCGGTAAAGTTGAAAAGCAACCAGAAAATGATATTTCTGCCAACTTTGGCCGCCTTTACAAGTTGTAGGCAAAATGAAAGGTGTCTGTAGTGCCTCACTTGTTTGTTTTGTCTTGTTTGGGGGATGTTTTGATGTTATTTTTTCATTTTTTGTTTTATTGTGTTTATCCTCTGTTGTTGTCAAATTGTTTGTCAGGTCGGACTTGATCGATGAAATATTATATTTCAATAACAATATCGATAAATTTTCACCTCACATCAATGGATATAGTTATCGACGGCAGAGTGTTCATAATGTAACTTACCACAGATATTTGAACACCATGGCTGATCGGAGTTTAGGCCTATAGAGGAAACTTAAGCTGGAAATCTGTTGACAAAAATAACGAGAAGTTTTCACTGATTCATTTATTACAGGCACTGGCTCACTTCAGTATGACAGTTGCATTTATTACGGTAACTTAAACGATAATCCTAAAAACCAATGACGGTATTGTAGTGCTGTTTTTAGAATATGTGGTGTGACGAGGCTTGTTCCATTGAGGCACACTTGCTATTAAGATAGGGTGTCCCACAAAGATTCACTGTTACGAGTGTTATAACAGATCTCTAATTTTCCCGCTGCAAACAGTGACTGCCCTTCTTGAATGTTTGCTAACAGCCTAAACGACGGTCAATTACATTATGTTTTGTTTGTTTCGCATATCGGAGTCGAATGAATCGCAAGTGCCCGAGGTTTTAGGACGATAGGTAGGGGGTATATGCTGGAATTATCGACTCGTTACAGGTGACGGAAGGCTGAATTTTCAACTGCAGATTAACTTATGGCACACACTCTGGCGGACGTATATTGAAAATGTATGGCGTGCAAAAAAAACATTTCATCCAGAAATAGAGATATCTCAATTCTTAGACGTGCCAAGTTAGCATGTATTTTACCTATCTCTATTATTAAGAGAGATAACTCTAATAGAGTTACACAGATCTCTCTATTAAGTTTCCGCTTCCGAGCTCAGCAGGTCGCCCTCGGCATTTTGTGTTTAAAATTCTATTATCTTGAGGGGTTTTGAATCGTGTCTCTGTATGTAACACAACCCCCTGGTTCAGTGAAAGTTTTTAGGTTACGTTACAATGACCTTTCTGTTGACTAAGTGTGCGGGACGCAAACATATCTCTATTAAACAGGACGTACAATGAGTTCTGCTCATGAATATGCAAATATGCATAAGCATAAAAACCAAAAAAGCATCAAAATATGGGTTAAAACTGCAAAACAACTCTGGTACATCAAGGTGCTCGGTGATCATCGCTCCCGGTCAGACTAACAAAAGTAAACATTCCAAAATGCCTGATTGCTGCCTGCAGCTTAGCCAGACAAGTGGGGTCAGTAATATCGTAGCAATATGTGTTGTGTTTTCTTTGCAATTAGCTCCAACTTATCGCAGTGACCAAGATATAGAAATAAAAAATATCTAACATTGGATTTACTTTTGTTGTCGTGAATGTTATTTTTCATTAATTTATTTGTTTATGCATCCTGTATATTGGCCCTAGAGGGACATCGCTGATCGTCCATTTTGACGTCAATATTTGCGACCATAATTCAGGACTTACTCTGCAGTCGCAAATATTGCCTTAATTTTTTCCAGCAAGCCAAGAAGGAAGAGAAGTTGCTCAGTTACAGACTCAGCTTTTGCTTTTTAAGCCTTGTGCCAAAACTGCCCAGCTGAATGACGACTGGAGAGCAAGTTGAAAAATTTAGGTCTGCGATTAAGCGTGCGCGTGAACACTTCATTTACGCGTAGATTGCTGAAAAAAAAATTGCCGCAATATTTGCGACCGCAGATAGAACGAGTTGTGAATTTGGTGGTGGATATTGACGTCAGTATTCGCAAGTGAAGAGCGAGTCATGAATTTTTGTGGCAAATATTGACGGCAATATACACGACCGAAGTGCGGATCGTAAATTTGATTGCAAATATTGACGTCAATATGGACGATCGGTGATGTCCCTCCAGGGCCAACATAGTCCTGAGCATAATAGGCACATATGTGTCAAATAAGAAATGAGACTGAGGGGTGCCCCCCCAACATGTCCAATCGCTATACACACTCTAGACTATTGTTACCTAACACATCCCTTAGATGTCTAAAAAGAGTTCCTAAGATTCCAATGAAACAATGACCAACACAAAGCAGGGGGTTCTCTACGTGTCATATCTTGCGTCATATGCGCACATGACGCACGTTTTTCTACATGGCCTCCTTTCCCGTCTACCATCATGATCATGGGAAACAAAGGGGGCTTTTGATTGTGAAACGGGTGGTGCGTAGCAAGCGTTCGCCGCGCTCGGGCTATGGACGTACAGGGCATGCCAGAAAGTGGCAAGTGGCCCGATGTTGTAGCCCGGGTAGTTCAAACTCCTTCTGTGTCATTCCTCCATGCTATTTTTCATACTGATTGTAGATCCTGAAGTACAACAAAAGACCCTCCGAGGCCTGGACCACCTGTCCAAGCTGTGCAATTCAGAAAGAAAAGGGCTTTAAGTGCGAGGAAATAGTATTGAATAACCATTGTGACTGCAATAGAGGGACATCTCCCTGACGGCCTTAATTGTCACAAAAAAATTCCAGTTCGCGATTCAGTTTAATTCAGATGTCAATACAAGGCAGGAGAAAAATTTATGACTTCTTCATGTTCACCGAATTCTCTTCTTTTTCATGCACATCTTAGGGCTCACATCAATAGTTACTTTCCTTTCTGACTGCATTAACATACATCGAATTTTTTTCTTCCTCGGGGAATGTTACTTTCAGAAATACATGCAAAATGGTAATCTTGATAGGTACGTTTCCAGCGATGAATCTTTTTGGCATTGAATGTAATTTGCTGTCCTTTGTCAGAAATTGGAACCAGGTATACTACAATATTTCAAAACCTGCACCGTAAACTAAACCTTGCGTCTTTTACACAAAAACCCACATTCAAAATAAATTGTTACTTGCTTGCAAAAGGCAATTTACAACGTAGAACACAGACTCTAAAAACATGTTTGTCAAATTCAGATATTTTAACAATGCACATTTAAGCGGTTTCAAGAGTAATTTAAAAATATTCTACAGGAAGGGTACTAACTATCTGAACTCTGGTCCGACTTTGGTCTTCATAAAGGAAAGATTAAGAGGGAAAGCAAAACGTGCACCCATTTTAACCCTGGCATGTTCGCATGTAACTTTACCCCATTATTCTAAGATCTGAACCAAATGGCTCATCTTGGTAAGTAAGCCCTGTCTTGCAAAAATTAATAAATTCCCCAAAGTGACATCAAATTTATCTCTTGCGTAAGCTGCTCATATTCAGTTGGGGGCCGTGGTCCAACTTTACGATACATTTTATGAACAAGTTAGAAGTGAGGAATGAAACACACCAAAACCAAATAACCAAATTCAAATTAGACTCACGTTTGATCTGAGGTCGAACTGACGTTGCAGTGTTGAATCGAGTGACTGTCGCCCAGTACCTCACTGCTGGTTGTGTTGCTCGGATCGACAGTTCAAAGTATAAATAGACACGGCAGTCTTTCGGTAATCTATTGAAATGCCATCGTCAGTTGTTCAGTTGTGACGAACATAGCGTGTGGGTGGTAATGACTCTCAAACCACTCCCACAATTTGAAATTCATGAGGATGTTAGCGAGATGTCGTTGCAACAATGCCACACCAAAATAAGGCAGACAGGGAGATACAATGTAATCTTTTTTCAATCATCCCGTGAAGTTACTTTTGTCGACAAAGTTTTGAATAATTGTCCAGTTAATTGTACGTTCTTTAAATATCGATGCTGATGCAAATCACTTACTTGACACAAAAAGTAAATTTTGACCCCATAACGCTTACAGCAACTCATTGACGTGGATGATTCAGCTCAACGTTCAGAGCACTCTGGTGGCTGATGTTAAACAGTGAAAGACATTGTTTCCTCACGTTTCATTTCCGGAGTGACAAAACTATATCAGTTTGAACATCAGATGCTAACAACCAGAGTTTTATTTATTATTAATAATTTCTGGAAATGACACCTAGGATTCCTCGGGTAGTAAGTATGGATTGCGTTTTGCTGAGTTTTAGACCATTCCTTGCCTGATAAGGTGTCCGAAGTGGTATTTAAAATCATGTTCTCGTTTCATATTTGCCCTAGATCAGATAAATCTATATGCGTATATTACAAGTTATAGCTTATCGTTGCAACAGTTTTTATCTCATGTTTGTGACTTTTCGCATGACTGCAACGGCAACTGTACTTGTCACTTTGAGATAAACAGACTTACTACCCGTTTGTTAATTTTTGGTATAATTAACCAACGTCCAATATGTCAAGAACATGCAGATGTGATGTTACATGAAAAGCACAAGCTGTCTATTTGTGAAAAACATAAAAAACTATGTGTAGATTTGGTGCACTTTCGGAAACGTTCAGTTTTGTAAAACTTCATCACTGTCTGTACAAAGATCCATTTTAATCAACACAAAGAACATGTTTTATCCAGCATATCCTAGTTAGACATCGATTCCACCTCTTTACATCTACGGCACGCGGTTACCACCTCCCTGTGGTCCCATGTTAACACAGGATTTGAAAAAAGTAGCTCTTACAGTACAAATCCAATGTTTATAACGAAGTTGTTTGTTGTAGAGATCTTGAATAACGAGGAACCTTTAACCCTTTTAGCTCCATTGTGCCAAATAGATACAAGTAACACACCCTCTGTACATACCACAGTGCCTGATGAGCACAAAAATTTGCAATCCCTGGGCTTCCGACGTTCGACTAATGGAACATGGTTTGCAAAGTTTCAACCCAATGGGACATGTAATTCACGATATATAGTGCTTTAAAGAGTGCCCCTTTAAGGTCACGTGACTTGTCAACTGATGACGTGATTGTGACGAACTTGGACAGAAACTTTTTCTTGCTTGTGGCCTCAGTGCGTGTCCCTGACTCGAACACAGTCAGATCAATAAAAATGCAAAAGCAGTTTTTCTGTTGAAAACATCTAAAAAACTCACATTTAAACATTCAAGATTTGAAAAAAACACGCACGTGATGACGTCATCATGACAATTATGGTGTTGGACTATCCTGAAACATTTGTCGGAAGGTTTGCTAAGTGCAAAGGCAATGGAATTTCCAAAATAAATCACGTAATGACGTCATCATAACGAATTTCTTCTAGGACCTACCTGACATGAATATCTAAAGGTCTACCAAGCCTGAAATCAATCTGACGTATGAAATTGTCAACGTCCTATGCCACAAAATAACGTGTACAAACCCAATGGAGAAAAGTCTGAAAAAGGAAAAAAAACAAGACGAAAGGTCATCTGTCTGTTGGGCAACAGAACAGAGGGCTGTTTCGCATCCCTTTCTTATGTTCAACAAAAAAATCTACTGCAGAAATGTGATGGCGTAAATCTGTCATTATGACCCTTTGCATCCAAGGTATCAACCCAATCAAGCATATACTTCAGGAAATAACGTGTTTGAAATTAAATGTAATCTGACTCCTCATCTGATGACGTCATCAACACATATGGTACATTTTCGTCTAGAACACTTCATTTTCTTGTTATCTGCAACGTTTGAAATCAATCGGATATGTACAGATATGTACTTCAGGAGATATAGGGCTTTAAACAGTGCAACTTTAATGTCTCGTGACTTTTCTCCTGATGACGTCATCATCAGAAAAGGTCAATATTCCTCTAAAGCACTCCCTCATCAAGATATCTGCAAGATTTGAACCCGATCGTACATCTCAGTACTTCAGGAGATATAGGGCCTTAAAGAGTAAGACTGCTCCTTTAATGTCACGTGACATCTCAGCTGATAACTCTTCATCGCATGAGATCAATAATCCTCTATTGCACTCCCTTTTCTAGACATCTGCAAGATTTGAACTCGATTGGACATGTTCTTAAGGAGATATAAGGCTTTAAAGACTGCTCTGTTAATGTTACGTGACTTGTCTCCTGAAGACGTCATCATCGCATCAGGCCAATATTCCTTTAAAGCAATCCTGCAAGATTTGAACCCGATCGGGCATGTACTTCAGGAGATATAAGGCTTTGAAGTTTACAGATTTAACGTCAAGTCACTTGACATATGATGACGTCATTGTGACGATTTCCTTCTCGGACCTTCTCTAGCTTTTAGTCTAAATATATAACCAGTCAGGCCTGTAAGAGTACCGAAGTATGACTGTTAAAAAGTGTACAAAAATATTGGGAAATAATAAAGATTCAACAATCAATATAAAATAAAGTGATGACGTCATCATGACGTCAAAATTAAGGCAATGATTTTGCATCATGGTCTTTGTCGGCTGTAACTTTGATGAGGATCAAAGATAGTCAAGTTACCAAAACGAAGCCTTGAAAACATGTACAAAGTCAATAGGCTAAAATAAATATTAAAATTCAATAACAAATCACTTGATGACCTCATCATGACCTCATTGTTCTATGCAAATCTTTGAACTAAGGTCCTTTAATGATGTAAGTTTGATGAAGATCTAAAGTTGCAAAGGACCAAAGTCGATGGCAGAAGAAACCGTGCACAAAACAAACGGGCTTTTGGTCAGAGGAGGAAGAAGAAAAGAAGAAGAAAGAAGAAAAAACAGAACAAAAAGAATTCCTTTTTCGCAAAATAAGGCCAAAAAAAATTAACGAAAGCAATAGTTGCTTCGGCAGTGAAGCTAATGACAGTCATATGCGAGAAGTCAGACGTACGCGATGAAAACTGTTGCAACAACAATTTTTTGCATATTTATCTGATCGCATGTGAAACCAGAAAATGATATTAAAGTACACATTCTACAAAATTCTTCAGGTTAACGTTAACTTAACTCTTTCAATCGAAAATATTTGACACAATCGCATATTTATGAGAAAACCGATCTCGAGTTTTAGGACCTCCCTTATCTGGCACCGGTAACCGTTCTTTCGACGAAATCAATAATACAAGATCAAAGAAAGGTTTTAATGGAAGAAGTGCCAACAGCACGATACCCAGCATGGTATGACGGTAAAGGAGGACCCCCTAATGTAATGCACAAGCCGTATACCCTAAGGCTATTGTGCCTCTACTGCAACCCCTCGGGATCTGAAAGGGATTTCAAAGATTCCATCAACATGTAAAGGGGAATTGCTTTTTGTGTGATTGTGTGCGAATGGTGGGGCTCACACGTCTAGCCAAGGTCTAAAAATAACTTTGTACAGGTGTTTTTACAGGCTGCCAGGGGTCACAGGGTCATTGCACGGAGTGACTTGTGAAGTGTACTTGTACGTTGTGGTAAAAGGTGGATGCAATAAAGGGAGGAAAGATGGTGGAGGGCCTTAAAGCAGCTGTGTAACTAACCCTAATTTTATTTCCTTCACTGGAGCCTTTGCTGAAATCAGCGAATATTGATAGCTTATTGCTACAAACCAAAAGAAGACACAATAGAGGGGTCCCCCTTTGCTGCATATCTTTCATCATAAAGAGCACGTCGTACTTAAGTCACGCTGCACAGCTCAGACAGCATGTGCAGACATAAAATTCTTGTGCAACGGGCATCATTCTGCTCTTTGTTGCAAAGACTGAAGTTCTGAAAAGGAGTGTTCATGAAGTCACCAACGTTTTATGATATTGGCGGTAGTGCCTAACAAAGTTGATGTAAGTTCAAGAGTCCAATATTCGAAGATGAAGGATATGACGATGGTAGGTTCAACCATAGCCTCGCGTCAGGAGCCTAGCAAGACACATGGTGCTCGTGGAAAAAACAAAGAGAAAAAAAGAACACAGCTTGAAACCTTTCTTTTTGAAGTAATTTTCTTCAGTTTTCTGGTCTCGCTTGATCATTTTTTAAAAATTATTTGGCGTTAGAGAAATCTTTTACGCAGTTTTTGATGTCTTGCAAAGTGCTCAAGATTTTTGGCAACAACACAAACATTATAAAATAAAGACCTGAAAATGTGAACGTTTTTTTTTTAATATCTGAAAATGGTCTGAATGGGGCTCATGTTCTGTTTCGTTGTGTTCCCAGTATATGTACGATAATGGATCATTATTCATGTGAATGTTATATTTATAAGAACATCATACTGAAGGATCCATACATGGATATTTCGAATTCAGACAGGGAATAGTCGAATATCTGGAGTGGTGGTCTTGACTACCACAAGGCATGTCTCTGGGAACTGCAGCCAGTAAACTGTGGGAGGAATTTGTTGTCAGGGAGATACTGATATGAATATTTGATTTGCCGGATTTGAACAAGTCTACTCAAACTACAGAGCTCTGCATTCCTACTGTTAATATGCACTTTAGATGCAGCAGGCTGTAAAGTGCGAAAGTTTTTCTAACCAGCTCTTGTGAAGTGCCAGAAAACTAACTCTTCCAACTCGAATTCATCTGACAAGAATTTCTATTAACAATCTAAATACATTATCACAGTTTGGAGTATTTACAGCAGATGGCTTCAGCCACTAGCCTCGCGACGGTATGTCACCAAATAGAGCTAGCGCTCTTATTGACTTGGTAAACCATTAGTTTGTAGTGCCACTCAGAGTTTTCTGTTTGCTTTTCATGCCTAAAATGTACCGCCACAAAGTACAGTCGATTCCATTCAAGTAGTCACAAAATGTTTCAAAAGTAATTGTCCGTTATATGCAAATGCTCTAAATACTATAAAATGCCTCAAGTGTTAATGGAATTGCCTAGCTTTCTGCCCGCGTATCAGCCAGCCTGCCAAGCGAGAGATAGTTTAATTGATGCCCGCGCAATCAATCGTAGCCGTAAGGATTTGTACATCCTCTGGCGTAACTACATGCAAGTTCTGTGGAAATCCAAAACTATCTCAAGCCCCCACTCCTCCTCTTTTCCGTCAGAAAAGAATTGTTAACTATTCTTAGAGACATTTAAAGAGACCGGTTCTGTGTACTGTTCCGTCCCAAAATGCAAATGAAGCTTGCTTCTTTCAGTTTTTTGGGTTTTTTTCTCGATTGCAGTTGGACTCCAGAATAAGTTCTGACGTTAATGTTCCTTGAAGTAGTTTAATTCAAAGAAAGTAGTTAAAAATTATAGCACACGATAGAGCAAAGCAACTTTAACTCCTGTAGGTGGGCAGTGAGAAGGATCCAGAGGGTGTTGCATGACCTTTCCCCTTCAGGCTCTATACGTGCATGCGTAGTGTCTAAAAAGGCAGTGTTGAACATACCTTTATACCATTATAGATGCGTCACCGACATGCAGAATAGAATGTGCCAAATCCCAGGGCTAGATTAAAAAACTTTGTGCAGGGTAACGATTCATGCCTGACCATTACTGAGAATGTGAATTACCAGCTACACCTCTTGTCAAATCGATTTGAAACATCTCATGTACATGCTATGTTTATGGGTTGTCTGAACGAGTGCGAAGTTTAAAAAAGGACCGTCGATATTTTGGGGAGGCAGAAGTCACCCTAACCTTAGTGAGCCATAAAACCAGCCCTGAGCGCAACTGCTCTGTCAGCCAATCTTCGCCCAAGGTAGCAGCATCAGTTTGGCATAACTGGCGTGAGTGCTGACGCTTCGCCTTTCACAATGATTCTACTGTATTTAGTCTGAAATAAATTTTTCAAAGAGAGACGTCAAAGCTTTCGAACCTCCCAAACCTGTGCTTTTTGGTAGGCGCTCAATATTTTCAAAGTCTTCTGACCCCAAATAGAAGAATCTGGCACACCCACTGTGCCAGCCCAGCTTCTTATAGTTAGAATGAGCTTACAGAGAACCTCAAATATTTCAGATGTGTCGATACCCATTTATTTTCTTCTTATTTTCTTACATTCGAATTTTCAAAATTCGTGGTTTGCAACAATCACCACTGCATCACCATTCCAGGCCCTTTCAGTTAAAAGTATTCTCGTTTGGGTCCGTGGGATAGGGAGAAACCCAGTGAATACGTTTCTAGGGAAAACCAACTGGAGCAGGTGCGGACTCAGAACCAAATCCACATGTTGGCCTGGGGGAGTTTAACCCAGGTCACAGAGGTGGAAGGCAAGTAAAGTGCCATTACGCCGACTTAACAAATGCAACTGTCACTTTTCAACCACCAATAACCAACAACTAATACACATGTGCAGTGGATGGGAATTTCATCATCAAAGAATGGCTATCAGACACATGTTTGTATTGCAACCGCTACCTGCAAAACAATTGCATGTAAACATAATGTAAAAATTATGTTTATTTACCTGCGTACCGAGATATATGTATGGCAATCTTTCACATGTAGTTAAGCAGCATGCATTGTGAATGCATGTATTTACATGTACATGTATTTAACTTAGGGACACAGTCTAATTTAGTCGGTTTGTTTTCTATTTATATTTCAGTTTCACTCCGTGCTCAGTGACAACACACAATAAACCGGAGCTTGAGTTAATCCCTGACTCTACTGTTCTCTGAATTGGAGTTTGGCTGGCTGTCGAATTGCAGTTTGCATAATTTAAAACCCTTGGTAGAGGGAGTGGCCCCTCCTGGCGAGTTCATTGGAGCTAATTAACATTTTCATTTTTTAAAGTCCAAATTCCATCGCTACTTATCATATCCTACCCCTGAACATGCTGAAAAGCCTGGACTAGTCATTTTACAGCCAGGGCCTCCCCTAGCCAGAAAAAATGCAAAAAACCCCGACGGTCTTGAGCCAGCCTCCAGGCAATTCCCATAGGACTGTGTACTAATTGGTCCTTGTGCACAACCTAATGGGCTGTTTACAAAACGGTGCCTGGGGCAGGCAGTGGAATGTTCTTTATCAGTGACAGCTGTCTGGAACTTGTCAGAGGCCTCTGTCAGCCGTCTTTGAAGTGTTATTTTTGTTGGGGGGGGTTGTGGTGGTGGTATGTCTTGGCTGGCGCGTGGCGAGGGCCCCCCTCCAAATCCGGATAGCCTGGGAAAACGGCCCCCACGGTACTGTGATGTACTTTGGGTGAGTTTTGGTGGTTTGTAAGATCTGTAGAGGCTATGGGACAACCTCTGAAGCATTAATATACTTCAGGACGGACTCGGGGCTCTGCAAATCTGAAAAATGAAACGGACTCAACGGAATAGTCCGTCCAAGGAACCGTGTGAGTTTAAATTGGGAACGCGTCGCAGGGACACTGCAAGGAGGACAGTGCAGATGCAAAGTAAAATGCTTGTTATTGCGAAAATGAACCAGGTTGTAAGTCGTCTTCAAAATACATTAATTTTTATATCTTATTTACAAACCGGAATTGGATCGCGCATTTTCCGAAATTGGCCAGTAAACCTACATAAAGGTTGCTTTTGGGACCACAGATATCCCCTGTTTCCCCCAAACTATCTCAGCACCTCAAAGAGTTTGCATCTTGATTTTACCATTTCAGGTGCAAACGGCTATTTGAACACAGCAACCATTTCTTTACACCCTCAAAGGTAACGTTTCGTACTCCAAGGTGGGAACAGACAAGTGGGAAGAGAGAGGCTTGCTCAAGGGCTAAACCTCCAACCAGCAGCTACAATCGAACCCTCCGACCCAATGTTCGTGATGCACAAACTGAAACTACTAGGCCACATTTGTCAAAAATACCCAGAAGCAGGGACAATCATTTGTTTGCTCAGGAGAAATTTTAGATATCTGAGTTATAAAAGTTTCATGTTTGCTATTGAGACAAATTCTGAATAACAGAAAGCATAAATTTTTGAATGTGATTTTGTTCATTAAATGCCCCAAATAATAAAAAAGCCCAACAGCATTTTCAGGACGCGTTCTTCAGTTTTTGGAGGTCTGCATTTTAGCACGGAGGGGGCCAATTTAGAGGACGAAAGTATCTGAATAAAATGGACCGTGGGAGGCATGTTGCAACGCTGAAAACTTATCGGCAGTTGGATCTACAAGCGTCAACTTTGACGCAGACGAGCTTGGGAAACTACAAAATTCATCGCCTAGATGATTCTCTAAACAATAACAAAATGATCTTTTGCCTTCTCAAACGTGACCATGACTTGAGATAAAATACACGTTATGTACGAGTTGAACAATAAGATGTGTCTCAAAATAAAATTTAAAATTGAATGAGCATTTGATCTTTCGTGGCACATGACAGTCTATATAAGACTACAAAACGTTTAAATGAAAACAGGTGATTGATTTCCCCAATATACTCGACCACAAGCATGCAACCCTGCATTTTATGGACAATACGGAACACCTGCTGCTCATAAAATGTCACTTTATGCAAAGTTTGAAAACAAGCCAAGGATGGGATAATAAAAAAGAATCACTTCTACTCACATGAGGGTTAGGACTGCCTCACCTGAACAATTTTTGGATTTTGCTTGAAGCAGCAGATTTGTGTGTAATTTATCTCGACACGGATGGACCGGAGTGGGGAAGCAGACGATAGACACATTTAACTGCTATTGACGCGCTCATAACTTATCTGCCTGCCTGGGCAACGGAACCTGTGGTTTTGCCAACTTCAAGATCAGGTCAAGTGTGCAACACTTGTGAATATCTCCAACATGTATCTCGTCAACACTGTGCTCTGCCGACGACAGGACTTCACGTCCTTCATACCTAACCAGTAATACAAAGATCCTAATACTAAGAAACCCTTGAATGTTCGAGCCAGACAATTTCACCGACATTGTTGATCGCTTTTGATATGCAAGCTTCTATCTCAGGTACCTACACATTCAGAGGGTCGTTGGTCCGTGGTTGAACAAGCCATTACATGTACATGCACTAAAAACACCAGGTGCCTACAGGTTACTACTTCAAACATCAAAATAGATTGCTTGGAACTGCTGACGTATCCGTGCAGGTTGTTGAGTCCAGGGTGATTGATGCAATTAATTGACATTACTCTGTTCATTACGCCTTTTCTTTTATTTAAAATTGCCCTGTAGGGAGGAAGTTCATAACAACAGTAACACTATTACAAACTTAGATTCAAGTGATTCAAACTTGCAGAGTTCCTTACATTTTTAAGAATTCAAATCACGGTCATTTGCAAAAGTTTAGGACCACCCATAGAAAATACATTAACCTGAACAAAACCAAAATCAATCATGGCAACTCATGTTTATTTTCAAAATGTAACCTTTTTTAAGACATTTCCATGATTTGAAATATTAGCAGTCAATTATATAGTGTGCCCTCCTTTATTTCTAAAAACTTCGACTACCGGTAACTTTTTTATCAATGCTGCCTTACAGAAAAAAATGTCACATAAGACCTGTCTTTGCAAAAACAGTCACTCAACCAGATATATAGCACTACGCCGAAGTGGTGCAACACTGTAAAATCATGTAAAGTAATCATTTAATGAGACAATGTAATGCAAGTCCAGTGAAAAAAATACCAATAAAATCCCTGCAGGTGTTTTAAACCTTTGCGAATGACTGCAAAACAGCATCTTATTTTTTCTTCAGTTTTCCCCAATTTGTCATTTATTTTAACTGAAGGGAAACATGCTAACACCATTCGGTATTCAAACAGCGCATACCCCAAAATGAAGGTCGTTTGAGGTCATTCGAATGTGTGTGCAAGGTCTATACCATCAGCGTGGCTCCACACGGACTTGGGCGCGTGCTTTGTTCCCAAAAGACCTTCCTTTTTTGAAATACCGAACCGACTTATTGCGTAATCCTTGTAAGTCATATCATTAAGATTTTCAGTTTATTTGTAAAAGAAGGCCATTAGTGCTCAAAGTTGACCGATGACTTTGCATTATCCACCTTTAGTAGAAGCGCGCCCTCATCGGTTGAAAAAGAGCCACAATGGTCGAGAGTGTTCATTTTGTAGGTAACGCGTGCATTTCGTAGTCGTTTGTGAACCAGCGAAGTATTGTTCATATCAAAGGAGCCTCCGTTGCAAAGAAAATTGCACCCTGTCTTTTGACCAGCTCTGGGCTCATAGCGAAAACAAGAAACGAAACGTTATGTGGCGATGACCGAGCATTCAGGATTCAGACTTCAACTCATCAACTCACTGAACCGATCACTGACGCCCATGTAGAACTTGGTTCTCAAACCTCCTATCAAACTGTGCAACATGCAATGTGGTCTAACAACTTTGAATTAATAAAAAAGACCACAAAAAATGAGGAAAGGCAATGGTTTCATTCATCTCACTTAAAAAAGAGGCTTCTATTCTTGGCAAGATTAGTTAAACTTGTTAAAATTTTAAATACAGCAGCACAACCATGGAAAAATCATAATAAATTAACGTTCAGCTCCAGTTTCCGGTTTTAAATGAAATTCTCATAAGGTGGCAGTATATGACATTCTTTGCACATTGTTTTCTGCTTTAGCTTAGAGGAAACTAGTTGCACGTCAAATAGCCTTTGAAAAAAATAAATGAAAACAATTCAACTCCATACAGTCAAAATGAAAATAAAATTCTCAAGAGGTACCGGTAAATGATGTACAGTGCACCTTGTTTTCTGTTTTAGCTTATAAGAAATAAGTTGCATATAAAATATTGGGGAAAAAATCAGCTCAGAAAATAAATCTCCTCTCACTCCCAACTACCTTTGTTCTTGGCAAGTGACGATCAACGATGCTTGAGTTTGTTACATGTACATGTAAGGTTGTCGAAACGCGATGCATGTCCATCGCCACTAGCGTGCACTGCATGCGTATATACCGCCACTGCCTCGCCGACACTGAAATAGACTGGCCCCTCACGGTTTGCTGCTCAAAAGTGTTTTCAATTTGTATACTTATGTTGGACGCAAGACCACTTCGTTTGTGTAGTTCACAGACGTACGTGGGCCCGGGTCTGAATTAATTGGCTACGGCCGGAAATTACACCGAGTACTGGGCAGCATCCACGGCCAGTGCCCATGGAGTCATGCATGGTATCAAGCCACAGCCAGCTGATTCGGACACGGCCTTCGAATAAAGATACCCGAATGACGTCATCTGATCAAAGTGCCCGACTGAAATGTGTGGAGACCAGGGGGATTCTTTGCGATACTCAATCTCACCCATCAAAACACGTTAAAATTACACGATAGCAGAATTTCTACCGATCAAGCAAGTTTGGAGGCTTTTGGGAATCGTTTTTTGCAAAATAAAAACGATCTTTTATTTGCCGACGTGGAGGTTTACAGCGACGCGTGCGGTGACCAGAAATCGGTGACTTTTTGTGGCCTAAAGGCTAATTTATATAGACAAGTGGCGACATACACAGTTACAGAATAAGGTGATTAATATTTTACGATGGGAATTGACATCTCTTAGGCCAAAACAGTCTGTGCTTTCTGGTCAGTGCGCGCGTCGCCGTAGACCTGCGTGTCGGCAAAATAAAAATTTGTTATTTGGTATAAAACGATGTCCAAACTTGCTCAATGGACTGGAATTCTTCTATTGCGTAATTTCAACTTGTTTTGAGAGGTACGGTTGATTAATATGTACCATAAAGCAGTCCCTGTAGTTCCCAATACATTTTATTGATCACTCTTTTTCTGATGGCGTCATTTCTGTATTCTACGTTTACATCTTGGAACCAGACAATCGAAGTGGTCGTATGTCCTGTGTATATGAACTGTGTGAGCTGAATATTCTTTTAACCGGTAAAAAGTGCGGGGACCATGGAATCAATATCAAAAGCTGATTTCTGGGGGGGGTGTACAATAGCTGTAGGAGATACAGCTTGTGCATTGCATGGGGGGTCTCCTTTTACTGCATATAGTGCTTGGTATCGCGGTCGGCGTTACGTGCGCATGTAGTCGCAATGGGCATCGCCCATTTTACTTGCATCATTTCCAGAAAAAGTTAGGTCAAAAAAAAACAGCGTCGCTGCACCAATTTTGGAGCCAGCTCCCGACCAGAAACCGGAGATTTTTTTGCCTTATTTAGTGGAACACTATATACCTCTATTACGAATTGAGATACCTCTATAAGGAATAGAGATATCTCTATTCCTAATAGATATCCTAATAGAGGTGTCTCTATTCAGAATCGACATATCTGTACACGCGGATTAAATGTTAACTTTGCGCGCCATTTTCCTGAACCTTGCATCAGAACGGTATATTTGTGAGTTATTAAATATTGTTCTCCTTATACCCTCTTCCACGGTACTTACGCCCCTCAAACAACCACCATAATAGACCATAAACTTTGTCGGGTTTTCTTCCCGAAAAAGCTGTTGGGGGAGGGTTCCTCGCTATTCTTCAACCTTGCAATGAATTTCTGGCGACCATAAAATATGAAGGGAGGCACAGCTCTTGAGCTTAGGTTCCAGTATTTTCATTATTTTCCCTTTGATTTTTTATGTTTACTGCCAGTAAAACTTGTGTCGCGTATCCAGACGTTGACCAATTCACTTATAAATGATCTGTAGTGTATATAGGCGTCACCCGTGGCCATGTGTGTTTTTTGCCAGTTGTTTCTATACAAAGGAGTTGCTAGTTGGGATTTTGTAACCTTATTTCTTTTTTGTAGGTGTGGTTTCGCTCCCCAGCAAATTGGTTTACTTTAACAAATAAGGTGTTTAATTCCCTTAGTTCTTTCGTCCATTCAATTCTATTTAAACTGAATAGGTTTGCGGTAGCACCATCGATATATCTTTTCTTTTTTCAGCATGGGCGGTTCTGAAAAGAACCGGTGGTACTCAATGTTTCGGACATTATGCTCTGTCCCCCGTTACTCCGTTTATTTGCTACCTTAATCTTGAAAAGCTTCAGATCTCATCGGATTATATTTACTCAAGAAAGGCATTTCCGGATTATTGTGGGGTCCCCCTTAGTAGCAGCGTCCGCATGTAAAATCGTCTTTCGTGCATTGACCCAACCAAGCACGAGTTCATAAGTCTACTGCGGAACTGAAAAAAAAAATCTTGAACGACTATACAAGTCCTCCGTAGAACAAATAAGGAAACCTGTGTGTGTTCACACGTCATCCATCAACAAGTGGTTAATAGATTGTGCAATAATAAGCTTCGGCATTACTGCAACCAAGGGGCAACAAATGTGTCCACTTAGACTTCTTAAAGCCCGTTACAGGTTTCACCAAATGCCAGTATATCATTTATTTAGATATGCGACTGATCTTACCGCTTCCTCACTCCGTGATTAACACCTTTACAACCACAAACTTCGTTGTCTCTCATGGGATTTATAATAAATGACATTTGAATTAAAGTCCTCGGGTAATTCAGTACACGTAGTTGCTGTGTGATGATTGCCTGTCAATCGTTGATAATGTCCATTATAATGCAGTTGAATTTTAACAAAACTTCTTGATACTTCAGCAAAGTTGGGCTTCTTGGATGTGCCAGAATTATTAGAAATCCATAGATATATTGTTTGCAAATTATTTCTATGGAAAGTTAGGTCTATATTTTGATAGTATAAAAATTCTGTTGATAACTTCTTTTATTTTTATGACATGTTGAATCAATTTAGACTTACTACCTATATAATACCCACTTTCCGGACACCAGCTGTCTCGATTTAAAAATCTGGGGGGGGGGGTTTCGCCGTGGTCACCCCCCTATACAGGCTTTTCTGAGCACGTCCGAATGACTTCAGACTAGCTTCATTTGGGGGCATGCGTAGACTTGACTCAAGTCGGGATCTTCCGTGACGTTGTCTGCGTTTATAACACGCATGCTTCGCGCCCTCTTGTGTCCTCTTATTATATGTACTGTGAGTTCAGAAATCCCGGCTTGACGAATCTGCCAGCCGTTTGTACACAGGCGAATCAGCTCATCTGCAAAAACAATCAGCAGCCAATCGAATTGCCGGCCTTATTTTTGCATCCTTTATACCTCTATTATAATGAACGAGTCTACAAGTCTGACTTCTTTGATTGGTGGAAATTCCGTACATATTATGCGAGGTCATGTTGTTCATATACATATCATCGACGGAGGGGTCAGCTTGGCTTATCAGAGAAGACGGACTCACTTACTGGTGATGTTGTACAGTCTTTGATGTTGACGCCGGTGTGGCAATCTCAGTTGTCTCCCGGTCTCAGCGGTCCCCCTGAATAGCCAGACATTAAACGGACGACTTTCCCATTGTCGGACGACTTTCCCATTGTTGTGCGCAGAGCTGGCATGACGTATTTTACCATATTTGGTAGGGGGACCGCTGAGACCGGGAGACAGCTGAGACCGCCACACCGGATATTGCAGAAAAGCTATCAAAAAAGCCGCCTATAACACGTTATGCGAGTGGCCGAACTCGACCACCATGTACTGTGTATGTGAAGGGATGGCTGACTGGGGAAGAGCGACGTAAGTCCGACCTGATTCAAGTCTAGGGCATGCGCTGTTGGAATACCGAACGGTCCTACCTTGTTTCCCTATGCCCTCAATTGAAATGAATGTTAACTTGGAAAAAATAAAAGAAAAGAATGCTATTTTGATTTTATTTATTGAAAATATAAGGAACGCTGCAAGTCTGAATCACTTGAATCTAAGTTTGAAATGTTACTGTTGTCATGAACTTGATTTTCACAGGGCATTTTTAAGTAAGAGAAAAGGCGTAATGAACAAAGTAATACCAATTAATTATCTTAATCGCCCTGGACTCAACAAGCTGCAAGGATAAGTCAGCATTCCCCCGCAATTTATTTTAATGTTTGAAGCAGTGACTTGTGTAGGCGTCTGTTTTTATATCCAGCACAATTTGTGGCAAAGGGGACCCCGCCTAATGTGCATTTGAGGCAAGATATGGGACGGAGAGAGCCCCCCCCCCCCGCGTTTGTGTTGGTCATTGTTTGATCGGAATCTCAGGAATTCTTTACAGATTTCTGGGGGGTGTGTGTTAGGTAATAATAGTCTAGAGTGCGTATAGAGATTGGACAGGTAAGGCGGGTACCCCTCCGTCCCATATCTTGCCTTGTATACTAATGTATTGCGCCTACTGCACCCCCCACCCCGAAATCTGAAAGGAATTCCAAAGATTCGGTCAACACAAAAGAAGACACAATAGAGGAGAGTTCAATTTGCCACATATTGTGCGCCAATGCTGTTTTTAGTGCACGTACAGGTACATATGATGGCTTTTTCAAAAAACCTCTTATTGTGTGGGCACTTGCATACAAAAAGCATTCAACAATGTATGGGAATTGTCTGACTGCAACGGTGAAGGGCTCCATGGATTTAGTTTTCCTGGTATTACTAGTTTGGTATGAAGGGCGTAGAATGTCTGTCCTCGGCAGAGTGCAATATCCATTTCAGCCCCAGAAGTGCCAGCTGGGCTCAAAGTGGCATACGGGTTCCTTACCAACGAGCCTTTGTGTCCCAAGATTTCAGTGTCACTTTGTTACCAACGTTCCTCTTTGGCATACAGACCAAACCTTTCTCCCGTTTGACACGTTTGACATCGTCTCGAGCGCTCTGACTGGACGAGATGGCATGGAGACGCGCTTGGCGCGTCCTCACAAAAATCACAAGCCAAGGGCGAAATGGTCGCGGCTTCGGACATCGTCGACGAAATTGTAGCAGATATTGGCTCCGAAATATCCTCGGATGAAACTTCCTCCTCGTCCTCATCAGAAGAAAGTGATGATGAATTAGTGGCGACCACATCATTCACCACATTGAAGCCACCGGGCACCCCCCCAGCCGAACTTCAGGTAGGCCCAAGGCATGTAAAGCCTTGCAACGAGACACTCTAGTCTCAGTCATTCATACAGTATCATTACAATAAATTGCATTTTATAACCACTAGCAGGCTTGCCATATTTTCCCGATGTCCCGAATGTATCACAAATCCCAATTGCTAATCAATGAAAAGGAAGGATTCCAATCTTTATTCTTTTAAGTGTACTGTGCCGTCTCAATGCAGAGTAACTTGGAATGGTTTCTCAGCAGAAATTAAACATGCTAAAAGATCACCCTCAATTAACGGGCATATGGTATGGAAAACAGAACACGCTTTCGATGGCAGAATGCCACTTTGAGAGTGTGAGTGTATATAACCAAACGTGCAGTGAATCAAGATTTAGTTTACAGGCAGTGTGTGTGAATAGGCATTTCAGTCCAACCCAAATCAGGGAAGCCCCACCTATTACCACTTCAATGAACAGCTGAATAAGGCCTACCAACCTAACTCCTATTTTTTTCATGTACAGTGCTTTGATGTTTGGTGTATTAAAACACTTTGTAAATATTGTTCTTATTAGTCCAAATATTATTATTCAATAATGCGCGATGGATGGCATGTAACCTCCACTTACCAAAAGACACTACCTGTGAACCTCACGGAACCGACTGGGTGTAGCCAGAAATTCAGTCATCTGTCACCCCTACAGATACTTCAACTCTACTTCTGTGAAGCAGTTGGGCAGTTGCTGGTGAGGGAGACCAACCAATACGCAGATCAGACGCTATCTGCAGAATCCACTAACTCTCAGTATACTCGGATTCCAACGGATGGCAGTGTACTGGTCCAGGTGCGAAGTGCTTCGCAAAAGTGCAAAAAGCACACTAAAGACATTCGTTGCAAAACAAAAGTTCCACCGGACGTCGTACAATCCAAAGACCTGCCGTCGTCAACGATTATAATAAGTACATTGGGGAAGTGACTTAGTATCACAAATGTGTCAGTACTACGTGCATCATCATAGATCCCTGAAATTGTGGAAACGCGTTTCTTTGCAGTTCTTGACATCTGTTTGGTTAATGCTAGCATCGTGTACAGCAGCATTCCCACAAAGCGTCCGCCCACTAGCTTGGATTTCTGGGTCCAGGTCATCGAAGAACTGTTGTCCACCTCCAGGACCAGCAACTCAACACCAGATGCCCCTGAAACTGCACTCCTTTCAAGTGGACATTATCCCGGAAGAAGCAGGCAAGGCCAAAACGAAACTGTGTTGTTTGCAGTACGAGACCCAACGTAAACAAACTCGTATGATTTGTAAGAATTGCCAGAAACCAATGTGTCTAATGACATGCTTTGAAACATTTCACAGTGTGAGTTAACATAGACGCTGGTAGTTTAGATTGCACCCCCCATCCACCCCAATCCCCCCCATTCCAATGTTGCAATAGATCGTCCTGGGCGGGCACCAGCCTTTAACGCAATGCAGGCTCCCGCCACACTCCAAATATTCTTCAAGCATATTGAGGAAATCGATTACACAATTTACATAATCATTCTTTATTCATATTAAAGTTGTGTTGTGTTCCTTGCTTTTAAGTCAAAATAATTTCAGTTTGTACTTTTTGTTTTACGACGCATCTTATTGTGCCATGAGTACAAAACGTGTATTTAAACTCATGTTATGGTCAAGTTTCAAAAGTTGAAAGATAATTTTCATTGTTTAAAGAATCGTCTCTGCGTTCAATTTTGTTGTTGTTAAGTGTGTTTTTCTCTGACGTTCCTGTATGACAGAGTCGACTCTTGTAGGTCCACCTGCAGGTACGTTTTCAGCGTTGAAACATGCCTTCCACGGTACCTTGTCTTTATGGCAGTTTCAACGTCTAAATTGCCCCCATTGTAATAAAATGCAGACTTGCAAAGCTTGCAAAACACCTTCTGAACACCGTAAAATGCCGTTCGGAAAAACGGTACTGCCATGCCGTTTTACCAAGGGATTTCTCAAGGGTCTCTTGAAGAGGGTTGTATCATTATTAGTGAAACTCAGTGATGGATGACCAGACGAATACGTCCAAGGCATAAGTGGAAGCTTGCTACACAAAAAACAATAGCGTCAGACTATGAATGAAATACGTATTTAAAGTAAAAGGTGCACCTGACAACCTCTACCCAAGTGCGCCCTATAGACGTCAACAGTAAACTATTTACGTGCCAACCGAACAGGAAAATACCAAACAACCACAGTTACAGTTATGGACAGTAGACCCAACAAGCATATGCGGGAAAACAGCTTAAGTAGACATAAGCGTTTCCATTGCCAAATAACTTGACCACACCCAAAATTTAATTGATCTAGGCATCTATGCAACTTGAATATAAGGCTTGACATGCACCGTGTCAGACGTCATCTGTTTAAAACAAAGTTAACGCGTTTTTTCAGCAGTTATTAGCAACTTAGTTTCAAAAACAAATAAGTCCAATTTACTCGTGACTTCTTGAAATGTTACCGGAGTAAGATTTGTAAATCTTTCCTAAAGACTCTTATTTCGGTAACACCTCGTCCCGAAGAGCTGTCTTAGTAAATTTCAGACTGTCTGGGAGGATCTGTTCGATAATACATAGTACCTTGTATACAATACATATCTAAGTATTTGATGTTTTTTCGTAAGCCACTAAATGCCTTTGCATGGCAAATCAGATGGTGGACAAATGGTAAATACCTTTGTGAAGAAAACAATAATTGTATGCATACTCCGCCTGCAGTATATTCAATAAAGATGCGAATGAGATGGGAGGCAGGAGGGACGCCCCACGGGTCGTCAGTGATCAAATTGAGTGGAAGACGGCTGCAAGGGGAACGGAACGAGCTGAGACTAAGAAGACAAGTGAGAGTATTGCTTTCTATGAACTAATTCCTAATTGGTAAATGTATTTCTTTCACACCGGGTTATCACGTGCTCAAGGGTATTGAATGTGGAGCAATTGCAATAAAATTTGAAGTGATCAAGTTGGAATGTTTAAGCGGCCTGCTATCGACTCAATGAGTCTCACAGACAAAACATAGTTTGGGGCACCAGTTCCCGTCCTTCTTGTGGTCGTTCCACTTCCTGCTGCTGCTGTAAACGTTGACTGCGTCCTCGTTGTTGTCATTGTTAGGTTCATGAGGCCCCCAGTTGGTATAGGTCACTTTACGGCCATTCTGTGCCCATCGCCAGACTCCCTCTTCCACAATATCATTGGCTCTGTGAAAACAAGACGTAATTGGAATTCATTAATCTAGATTTCAAAGTACATCTGTCCTAACTTTAGTCTATCCTGTCAGTGTATTATATTGTGTGTCTCATGTCTTCTGTCTTATGTTTCTTGTCCAGTCTGAACCATTGTTCGTGTAAATAGGGAAAACCAAAAGCACAGTGCTTCTTTTTTCCCGATATGTTGGTAATAATTTTGACCGTGTACAATTATTAAACCCAATACACCCAGTTATTATTGTTGTAACAGAATTCACTATGCATGTATGATTTTGATGTAGATGTACTTGGGATTGATCATTTGCTGCCAACATGAAATAAATGTACTGCTGCTGTATAATTAAGTCCGATCTATTGTGTCCAAAGAACGACACAATTATGTTTTACGCAGCCTATGCTTTAAAAGTAACTAGAGGTTTTTTCCCGATTAATATCGCACTTCTTTCATTTGAAATTGGTTAACATAAAGCTTATTTCGTTAAACAGAGGTCATTCGCCTCCAAATGTTGATTCCAATTTCGAAACAACACCGCTAGATATAACTTTAAGAGCAATGTAGTTCACAAAAACCCTATTATTATTTCTCCTATTTATCAACATATTTGTCTCACATTGGAAATGACGTTGAATTGGAAAAGCACTTCGTTTCTCTTTTAAAGATCCAATTATTCAATTTCGTCATTGAATTTGTCGTTACGATTGTTTGAATCAATGCTGTTGGTCTGGGAAGCTGGTCTCGGTTTTGAGACTGTCTCGTGTATACCCAGCAAGAAATGAGACCGAGGGGTACCCCCCCCCAACATGTCCAATCCCTATACACATTTCAGACTATTGTTACTTAACACATCCCCCTAGGATGTCTGAAAGGAATTCCCCAGATTCCTGCGAGACAATGACCAACACAAAACAGGGGGGTTTCTCTCCGTCTCATACCTTGCTGCATATGGTCTCGTGACCTTTTTGTGGTCTCGGTCTTGAGCTTCGTCTCGTCCTATCAAAGTAAGTCTCGGTGGTCTCGGGAGGGTTCCGTCTAGACCCGTCGAGACAACAAAATGTGCAACTCGCTACCTCACTTATGAACGCACTTTCCAGCTAACGAGTCTAGTTTCCAAACATGGATGTAAATACAACACCGCATTGTTCAAATTTTCATAGTGAAATCGATGTTTGAATGTGGACTAGTTAATGCAGTATGTAGCAACCTCATCCCAAGTTGTTACTTTATTCCCAACACAGGAAACAGCCTTTGGAAGTGTTGCTCAACACAACGAAGGCGAGGTTGGAAGCACTGGAACTCGTATGCAGCATGCCATTTATAAGCCCGTTTGTAATTACAAACTTCGCATACACAAATGAACTTTTTCAAGGGTCATTTGTACATAAAATAAATTGATTTTATGTATATCCTGTTTGTGCGCGAATGGAATGCTTTTGATACAGATGATTGTTTAAAAAAATTGTGAAATACGGAAGATGCTAAAGACGAAATAGGGAAGAACCAAGAACAGAATAAACATTCTGATACCCTTCGATCCTGTACAGTCATTTAAAAAATAATAATGGATAGTGTCCCAACATAATTTACAATATATTTTTCCCTAACCTTTACGGAAAGGAAATTGGTAAGATTTCCTGTATACAAATGTCACTAGTTTTCTCCTGCAGGGCCTTATTACCGTAGCCCTTAGAGAGCAAAAAATGTTCGAAAAAATTAGGAGGGAGAAAATCGAAGCATTTTCTACACTTAATATTTTTCAGACTAGTCTCATAGGGTTTTGCACAGGGTGTTAAGTGACATTCGGGTATATGGAACTCCCTCTAGGAAATCTTTACAGAAAGCAGTACCGAAGATATAATGAAATTGGAAATAGAAGAAAAGTGACATTTTAAATACGTACGAGTTTAAATTATCAGGTAATTAATTTCATAAAATTAAGGTTGATTAAGTGTTCATTAATCCAAGTACAGCATGTTGAAAATGTTGTTGTTCCTTAAAACTCTTTCAATTGGGCCAGGGTCCACAGACGAATTTCATCAATTGAAAGATCTTGCTCACAACCATCCATGGCAAAATTTTAACCAAAAATTGAAAAAAATTGAAGATCGAAGCTTTAGCTGAATCGCACCCTTAACATTCGCCACACAAACGAATGTCACAGAAGGGCGCCCGCTCCTGACGTACGGTGAAGCGATTTGTTTGATGTACAAATGAACTTTCAGGTGCAGAGTGCATACGGTAATTACGAACTGGCTTATTTCACTGGCACACATCCCTCCGATTTGTACACGTGTTTGTGTACAATGTACGCATACATGCGAAGCAGGTGGCTTGCCCCATGTTTTCGTTCATATGCTACATGCTGTTAAGTTATGCGCTGCCTTTTGCAACATCATCAGCTTGAAAAAGCATCAGGGCACTGCCACGTCATGTGAATTGGCAGTAGTGGTTTGGTTATAAGAAGTGCAGGGAACTGAAGGAGAGCGGAAAAGGGGGCAGGAAACACTTTGCAGAAGTAGTGTACAAGGAGAGTAGTCGGTTTCTCCCCGAATACCTACCCAACCCCCCTCGGCGTTTGACAAATTGAAAAATATCATCACGCTCCCATCGTTTAAAAAAATGAAAAATATCTCCTAACACTAAAATCAAAACAGAGATGCCAAACAGAAGACTATGACGAAGACAAAGACGCAAACAAAAGCAAGAATCAAAACCAGAACCAAAACAATATCTTTCTAAAAATTATCTTTGTGAATGTTGCTCCCAATGTGTATTGCAAGCAAAGAATGTAAAATGAATCTTAACTGCAGAGGATGCACAAATTCGTCGAAATGCAAAGATTTTGTATTACGTTTTAATTGTGTCAATTGTGTTCATTGCTTTGATTGTGTAAATTTAATAAGTTGAACACATTATGACGGACTACGAGCATTATAGCTGAGCAATGTTACAATGAAACTTTTGGGTGATTGTAAAAAATTGATAAAAAGTTATGTATTAAAAATATATTTGAACATGGAAACTAAAAAGTGCAACCATTTTCGCAAAGAAAAACTGCTATCGGAGTTTAAATTAAAATACAATCAAACAACTAATAACAGTTGATTGTATTGTTTAACGCGTCATGAAAAATGGACGGACGCTTAAACATAGATTATATAAATATAAATGCCAGGGCTGTAGGCCATTTACTGAAGACAAATAATAGTGATGCCAAACCACAGTATCAACCACTGCTCTCTAAATTTAGATACTATAAAAGTCATTTCATTCTAAAAGTCTGGTCCCTATAGTTTGCGACTGTGGGAGTGAATTTTCACTCGAAAAGATTGAGTTTTCACTCTTTTGAATTTAGAGAGTGGTACATCACAAACATCAGTATCCATTGATGAGTCGTGACGATACGTTAAATTTTACAATACTGGACTGGACTCCAGGAAAAAATGGATACAGACCTGTGTGTTATTAACACCTAAACGTGTTGTGCAAGGGAGATATAGATGTGTGCCTTTTTGTTAGACTTGGCTCTTCTTAATAGGATTCAATATGAGAAAAACAGAATCGTTCGAGTTGATGTATTTGTCTTTGATGATGTTCCATGTATATGGGTTATTCTGTAAATGAGGGTCTACTTTTTTATCCCTGTCACATCTGACATACGATTTTGTAAATCAGATTACATTCTCTAATTTCCAAGAATGATGAATTAATGCAATTACCTGCCATAAAATTAGAAATAGTTTGAAATCGATTTTGGTGATATTTCCATGTCAAATTACATGTCTGGTGTGACAGGGACACAGACATGTCGTAGTTTTGGACCATGAATTTATAGAATGACCAATAATTTCTTTATCATATATGTTCAGTATAATTTTGTCGTCTTATGTTGCTTGTCCTCGTTTACCTTTGTATAAAATGATGCACAGTTTTAATGTTTGGTCTTAGTCTCGCTCGTGGTCTCCGTCTCGGTCTCAACCTGAAAAAGTGTTGGTCTCGGTATTGAAAGAGTTGGTCTCGGTCTTCTTTTCAGTCTCGAATGCCTTGATCTCGGTTTCTGTCTTGGTCTCGGACATCAAGGGGATTTCGAATACAACACTGGTTTGAAATAGCGGTTATTTGGATTTTATTGTTGTGATTCAAACTTAACTATAAATAATAGACTGAATTTGGATGATAAACGCAATGAATTGAATAACAAATTACAAGAACAACCAGAAGATGACTGATAATTTAATAATTCTTTAATAATTTTTCTAATCATGCCACTGCCAAAATTGAATGACTAAATCGGTAAAAAAAATGAATGACAAAAAATGCGTTTCGAAATTAACGCTTTTCTCGGGATGAGACGAAAATGACTATACATATCACGGATAAGAATTTTTTTCATGAATTATAATGCTCTAAAAGTGAAATCTAGTGGTGTTATTTCCAATTTAAATCAACATTAGGGGCGAGTGACCCCTCTTTGATGAAATTAAATTTTCTTTTAAGTAATTTTCAATGAAAAGAGCGCGATATTAACTGGACAAACCTATAGAACCCAAACAATTTCACTTTGACATGAAATCCAGTAAATTGAAGTGACTACATTCAGTCATATTTTGTCATTTACCCACCGTTAATCTAAAAGGTCTCTGGGCGAGTGTCCCCGCGCAGCAGGAGCAAGAGGGGCGTGTTTTTACACGGAAATGACGGTCCTCCCACCTGTCAATCAGCGTCATTTTGTTACGTCTTCATAGAGGACTACTCATTGATTAATTAGATATACCAAATTATGTATCTGTAAAAAATTACCTCCAAAAAGAATCTGTAACGGCCGTCGGAGGAATTTGTCGCATGACTGAAAAAAATTGCGACACAACTACCGCTTTACAAATTAAAAATTTAACATTCTTAAAACGGCCGTCGAACACAATGGGCCGGACACAATCATCTGTCCGTCATAACGGATTGGACAAAATAATCAACTTTGCTGTCTGATATAACGGATCAGTCGGAACTAATGGGCGTGGACAGATACATAACTCACCCAATCCAGTACGACGATGGACAGTTGTGCTTGTTTCTTTTGAAGAAGTTGTTGACCCATACACTGTCTGCTCGATTTCTGATGGTCACCAGCCAGGCTCCATCCGCCCTGCAAAAGTACTCGGCGTACTGCCACCACTGACGTGTCCGGAATACCTTGTAACAGTGGCCTCTGTGACGACGGTAGGTGTAGCCGCTGGGACAGCCTGATCTGTGCAAGGCTTCCTCTGCAGCGGTGGCAGCTACGAGAAACACGCAAGCGATGAGGAATCGATTCATTGTTTCACTGATTTATTGCTTCAGTGTAGCTCAGTGTTGGAAAGTGAGGAAGCGTCCTTCATGTTGACCTTTTTGTAGCATTCGGCAGTCCAGTGAAAACTGCCTTTCGTCAGACGTTGTCATGGACACAGCCATTTTGGTAGAAACTCCGCCCACCCCAGGTGTATACGTGGGTCACAAGGGTTGACTCAATAATTTGCAGGTATTTTGAACAGTTTTACGAATATGAGTCTGATATATCCATTCTTAACTTATTTTGTGATTAATTTCACATCATGTGTATTAGGTGTTGGTTGCTGGTGGTTGCAAAATGACGGTTGCATTTTTAGGTTGGTGTAATGGTGGTTAACTCGCCTTCCACCTCTTTGACCCAGGTTACAACCCTTCCAGGTCAGCAAGTGGATTGGGTTCTCAGTCCCAACCTGCCCCAGTTGGTTTTCCCCAGAATTTTTTTCACGGGGTTTCCCCCATCCCAGAGCCACAAAAGAGAACACTTCCTAACCCTGGTCATTGCGTGATTTTAACTGTTGCAAACCGCGAGTTTTGAAATTTGTCCTTAATGTAGGCACTACAGGAGTAAATAAATAAATAAATAAAAAGAAATTTGGCATCGACACATCTAACCATGACAGGCCGGGCTGTAAGCACAGTGGGTGTGCCAAGTGCTTCCATTCAGGGGCAGGAGACTTCAACAAAATATTGAGGGCCTGCGAAAAAAACAACAGGTTTTGGGGTTCAAACGCTTTTGCGTCTCTCTTTGAATTTTCGATTTCAGACTACCAAATACAGTAGCATTGTGAAAGGCGAAGCGTCAGCACTCATGCCAGTGATGTCAAACTGATGCTAATACCTTGGGCGGAGTTCGGCTGACGGAACAGTAGCGCTTAGGGCTGGTTTTATGGCCTCTCACCAAGGTGAGGGTGACTTCTGCCTCCCAACGTTATCGGCTGTCCCTACTTTTAATTAAACTTTGTACTCGTTCAGACAACCCACAAAGTAGCATGTGCGAAGTTTCAATTCGATCTTACAAGTGGTGTAGCTGGCAGTTCGTGCTCTCAGTCATGGACTTCAATGAATCGCTTCATAAAGTTTTTTAATCTAGCCCTGGGATTTGGCACATATTATTCTGCGTGTTGGTGATGCACCTAACAAGAGGCAGGTTCCACGCTACCTTTTTAGACACAATGCAAGTAGAGAGTCTGAAGGGGAAAGGTCATGCAGCGCACTCTGGATCCCTCTCACGCCCCGCTTACAGGGGTTTAATTTGATTTGCTCAATCATGTTCTGTGTTTTTCAAGAACTTTTTCTGATTTAAACTACCTCAAGAAATGTTAATGTTAGAATTTCGTTTAATCTGAAAAATATAGAAAACCCGCGCTGCATGCAACAAGCTTGGCTTGCATTTTTGGACGGAACAGTACAAAGAACTGATCTTTTAATTGCCTCCCAGAAAACTTTGCAGTTCTTTTCTGAAGGAGAAGCGGGGGCTTGAGTTAATTTGGGATTTCTACAGAACCTACATGTAGTTACACCAGAGGGTATGCCATAGAGGAAGGGCACGGGAGTTGCAACTCTGGCACACTTCAAAGTGTTCAATGATCGTTGCCCCCAAGTGAGACGAATAATAGAAAACATTCCAAAATGCCCGATTACTGCCTGTATCTTAGCGTGACAAGCGGAGCCAGTAGTATATCTCAGCAATACTTGTAGTATTTTGCTTGCAATTAAAGACATATTTTTGCTGTAATCAGGAAACAGAGAGAGAAAAGTCCCCGATATTAGACCTATTTTTGCCCCTCTGAATAAGCTTTTTTATTTTGATACAGCTCTTCCGTTATCCATAAGAAGTTTGTACTTTTATTTTTCTCCCTCGAATACATCAGTTTCCAAAGACTTGGTATGAATTTGGCTAAGACTGGCCAACAAAATGTTCACCACTACTGGAAAGCTAAGTACGTAAGGAACAAAATGCGCTATTTCATTATAGGAAGGTGTCATGAAATTTCGTAAAATAAACTTTTGTTCAAATGCCGTAATAAAAATGTTTCAAACAAATATAAAATCTTGTAAACAGCAGGGGTATTTATTCCCAAAATAACTCCAGAAGAAGCGATCTTTACGGGCAATGACTGCACCTGTAGTGCATTTAGGTCACACAGCGTAATATAAGCAACTGCGCAAGTATTAAATTCGATGTTGTTATGAGATCATACCAAGCACCAACAAATGCATGAATATTCAATATCCTATACCTAAGTACACAAAGTGTTAAGGATGCAGATAACCAACGAAAAATTGCGGCGGCGATCATAGTGTTCGAAGGGGTTTCGGGGTTTTGGTACAGATGGTGCGTAGCAAGCGCTCGCTGCGCTCTGGCTATGGACATAATGGGCATGCCAGAAAGCGGTAATTGGCAATACGTTGTAGCCTCGGGCAATTCAAACTCCTGTGTCCTTCCTCTTCGTGTTTAAAAAAATCCTCACCGCCTCGAGTGATTGTTATTCTGTAGGTATCAATTGAACTGCCTCCCGCCTGGCAGGCTGGCTGATGCGTGGGCTGAAAGCTAGGAAATTATCAGCACTTGAGGTGTTTTGTAGTGTGTAGAGTATTTGCATATAACGGACAATTATTTTTGAAACATTTTGTTACTTGGAAAAGAAACTTCAGAGTGGTGCTACAAACTAATGGTTTATCAAGTCAATGGGAGCATTGGCTCTATTTACTGACATACCGTCGCGACGTCTAGTACCATCGCGTGCGAAGCGAATTGTAGTTCATACAAATTTTTGTCGGATGAATTCAAATTGGAAGAATTATTTTTCTGGTAGTTCACCAGTGCTTCACGAGAGCTGGTTTAATGGAAACATTTCGCACTTTACGGCTTCGTGCTTCCATAGTGCATATTAACATCACGAATGCGGAGCTCTGTAGTTCATATTCATATCATTATCTCCCCGACAACAAATTCGTCCTACAGTTACTGGTTGCAGTTCCCAGAGACATGCCTTGTGGTAGTCAAGACCACCACTCCATATATTTGACGATTTTCTGTCTGAGTCCGAAATATCCATGTAGGGATCCTTCAGTATGATTTCTTATACATAAAACATTTACGTGAATAATGATCAATTGTCGTGTACTTCCTGGGAACACAACGAAACCGAACATGAGTCACATTTGTGACCATTTTCAGATATTAACAAAAACGATGGCAGACATTTTCAGGGCTTTATTGTATAATGTTTGTGTTGTTGCCAAATGAGCACTTTACAGGGCATCAAAAACCTGCGTAAAAGATTTCTTTAACGCCAAATAATTATTTAAAAAATTATCAAGCGAAATAAAAAACCTGAAGAAAATTCCTTTAAAAAGGAAGGCTTCAAGCTGCGTTCTTTTTAATTCGCAAATGAACTTGAATGTTTTTTCCACGAGCACCATGTGCCTCTTTAGGCTCTTGACGCTAGGCTATGGTTGAGCCTACCATCGTCATATCCTTCATCTTCAAATATTGGACTCTTGAACTTACATCGACTTTTAGAGGCACTACAGCCAACATCATTAAACGTTGGTGACTTCATGAACGCAAACCTTTTAAGAACTTCAGTAGTTGCAACAAAGAACAGAATGATGCTTGCTGCACAAGAATTTCATGTCTGCACATGCTGTCTTAGCTGTTCTGACGTAAGTACGGAATGCTCTTTATGATGCAAGATATGCGGCAAAGGGGGACCCCTCCATTGTGTCTTTTTTTTTGTGTTGATGGAATCTTTGAAATCCCTTGCAGATTTCCGAGGGGGTGCAGTAGAGGCACAGTAGCCTTAGGGTATACAGCTTGTGCGCCACATTAGGGGGTCCCCCTTTACCGCATATCGTGCTGAGTATCGTGCAGTTGGCACTTCTTGAATTAAAACCTGTCTCACGTACTATTGATTTCGTCGAAAGAACAGCTACTGGTGCCAGATAAGCGATGTCCTAAAATCATTTTTATCATAAATACTCGATTGTGTCAAATATTTTCGATTGAAAGAGTTTAAAGCTAGCCTGAAAAATTTCGTAGAATTTGTATTTTAATATCATGTTCTGGTTTCACATTTGCTTCGATCAGATAGATATGCGTATAATAATGATTTAACGTTAAAATTGTCGTTGCAACTGTTTTCATCGCGAGCGTATGACTTCACGCGTTACTGTCATTACAATTGTAACTGTCACTTTGAGATAACCAGACTCACCCCTGTTCATTATTTTTTCATTCAATTACCAACATCCAATATGTCAACCACATGTGGATATGATGTAAGATTAAACCGTCCATTTTGAAAATAGTTAAATGACATATGAATTAGGTCCACTTTTGAAACATTCAATATTGCAAAAATTATTTACTACCTGTACAAATATCTAATTTAATCAACGTCAAAAGAGCATGCTTTTTACCCACTGCATCCAGATAGGCCTCGATTCCAAACCCTTTACATCTACGGCACGCAGTTACCACCTGTCAGTGGTCTCATTTTAACAGAACAGTGGAGGGAAAAAGGGATTATGTATTGTAAATGCCACGGGGGAGGATAATGCAGTTGTTAGCAGTAGAGATGTTAATTCTTGGATTGAGACACAGACAGGTCAGTTAACGTTTCCAAAGCGAGCAAGAGTTCACCAGACAATTTCTCGTCAAAGGATGATTGGTTTCGATATGTTCCAACAAAATGGGAGACATTATCTCTCAAGCCAGTTATTTTCCACGGCTAAGGGGGCATGGATGCCGTGATTGTAGTCTTGTTCTAAGATCAAGAGATCTTTCGAGAGGATCTTTAGGTAAAGTAATCGCTACGGTCATGTGAACGTTCCCCAAAATTTGTGAAAATGGTTGAAATCTCCCCAAACCATTTTCATTGGTTTCGGTCACTGTCGTTATTTTTTGTAAATGTCTATAATTTATGAATCTTCTGTTTTCTTTGATTCATCTTCCGCTTATTAATCTTGCTATGTTTGGTAAATAGAGACGGTACTTTTGAAATATTTATTGCCGCTTTTTGTGACCGTTTCAGGATGCTGCAGACCTTTACAATTAATACACATTGGCATGCCGCATCTTAAAATATACATCTAAGCACCCAATGTTACGCCATATGTGACCTAGTCACTACGGTAACGAACCAAACTACAGTGGTGTTTAGGTGATGTACCTCAGCTCCCATAATCATTCGCTGTGTTTCACTTTGTGTATTTGTATTTCTTTAATTAAAATCAAGCTCCTCATCAAATACCTCCTAAAGACCCACTTTACGCAATATTAGGCAAGGAAATCATTGTTCCATTTAGCGGAAGAGCACTACCACACCAAATACTTTTTAATTGAAAGGACAGTGCGAATTGTTAAAGATTTGGGTAGAATTTCTCAAGTCTTTAAGAAAAGGAAGATGGGAAGGGCCGTGCAGAGCAACGAATTCGGGAAGCCGATAAGAGCTTCACCACGTAAGTGCCCCTCCCATGCGTGGGTTACTGCAGATGGTGCTGCTGAGTTCGCCGTTGCCAGACAACCTCAATGGTTGCACAGAAGACACAGGAGACAAACGAGTCCTACTGACAAGATTTACACTAATGATGGCCAAGATTTCACCCTGAAATCAATTTGTGCACAAAATATATCTTAGACACCAGACCTAATCGACCACTGATCAAAAAAGCGGTCGTAGCTTGAATTTTAATCATAGCAATGTCAGAATTCAAAGAGAGAACATGTAATCTGGTCATCTGGAAACACGTTATTGTACATTCCCAATGAATTTCTTGGTATCTTTTGTTTCTCGTTCAAGGGGCGTGATGTGGGTTTTGTTTAGGTCTGCCTCTGTCTTAGCCATCCAGGCTGTGGGTTTTAGCTACATGTTTTTCATTCATCTCACAATAATTTGATGTACTGTGTATACATGGGTAGACTGATCGGGTTTTCCTGCGTTTGAATATGTGACTTATTAATTTTTTTTAACTTTTAAACTTTTTTCTTTGTTTTCAGTTTGGTGTTTATCTCTAATTTATATTTCGAACGACCATTCTTTTTAGTCTTTTCACGTCTTCTTTCAAAAAGGAAAGGTACTTTCTAGTTCATAAAGAGGGCCAGGCATGTGTTGTTCTCTTTGGAAAAGAGACGGAATGCCGACATGGGTGCACATTAGGTCTGAAGATCTCTACAGATTTAAAGGTATTATACATGTAGGTCAAATTAGACAACCTTTTACAATTGTTAAGTTGGCGGTTTGTCAGTGTGTTTTGCACATGACACAGAAAAGATGAGACTTAGGCCAAAAAAACTTTCGGATTTTGCTTAGGAGCTGGCCTTAAGAGTGGTTCCCGCCGCGCAAGTTTGTTTTTTGTTGTTTTATCCTCAATGTTTTTTTTTTCTGGAAATGTTGTACGTTTAAACACGCGCGATGTCCATCGCGACTGCATGCGCACGTAACGAGGGCCGCTACCAACCATAGAGATCATAGCGTCGTGTGCCTTGAAGAAAGGCATAAGCGCAACGCCCTTTTGCCGGGAAGCATTATCAATGAAAAACATGTCCCAGCAAAAGGACGTACGCCTATCCATGCAACTGTTTTATTTAAATAAAATATAAAGATTTCTTTGCAAAAAGTTTTCAAAAGTTTCCCCAAGTCGTTTAATAAGTTGCTCAAATGTTGTTTTTTGTACAGTCTGGGTTGGTTTGGAGTAAAAGTATGCGTTTTTACGCATAAATGTTTTGTTTCTTACGCCCTTTTGCCGGGAACATTTTTTTCTGCCGTGACATGCTTCCCGGCCCAAAGGCGCAAGCGCGCTTCCGCCCGAGTACCGGGCTTTATTAAGTGGAATGGGAGACTTTCCGTTGTTCAACTTACGAAGGCGCCCCTCAAGGGTCCTGGTAGAAAATCAGTTACTAGTGTATAATTAGGGCGATTTGCATGTAAATGCAGAGTTGCGGTCAAGGAGTATTATATAGATCACAATTATGCCCCATACATGTTGTTCTGTGCCCGGCTGTGGTCAGAGGGGTGGGCATAGATTCCCTGAAGACAAGAAGTTGAAGAATTTGAGCGATTGGCAATAAGACGTGCCAACTAGAAGGGCGTTAAAAAGTGGTAGCCGTCATCAGACTCTGTACTAGAAGTCTGCAAGGAGCATTTTCTTCCATCGAATTATGAACAGTTCACTTTAGCGGGTAAGTCTGGCGTCTTTGGTACAAAACATACAATTACAAACAGTAAAATGGAAAAAATGGGACATTACAATGGCAAGATTTCTTGTAAAATCTGTCTTCTTGTTTTTTGTTTGAAAATTGTGGAACTTGTTCACTGGACATAATGTTAGATTTGCAACTGTTTACAAAAGTTCACTCGATACCCTATGTACCAACCCTATGAGACTGGTCTGACAAATATTAAGTGTTTTCTCACTGGTCAAATTGACTTTGATGACAGGTAATTGCTATCCGGAGCTTGTAAGTCACTACAGAGGAAAATTTGTGAACTTTGTATGGAACTCTTTCCGTTTACAATATTTTTGTGTTGACAATGCATTACTACTGTAAGCTTGTATTCGTAAGTAGGCCAAAACCTGTTTGCAGGTATGTTTTGTCGGTATCCCATCCGCCCTCTTAGACAAGGCAAAGAGAACCAGTAAGACATGTTTGCAGTGTGCCTCAGGACCAAGTCAAACAGAGCATTCACACTGACTTTCTTGTAGCACTCCATGAGCATCTAATCCGATGTTCAATGTACATGTATATTGTACATACACGTACAAAGCTTACCATTGAGTTTGGTCATGTGGAGTACTACCGAAAGATCGGTATCTAGTTGTTGTGTTTGGGGTTGTACAAGACAAAGTGCAGATCCCAACGAGAGAGAGATCTGGTTCTTCAGATTCCCTAAGTGCAAAAAGCAGTAAATCGAATGGGTACTGTACCGGTACATGTACATTGACCATCAGTACGTGTTTTTACAAAATGCACCCATGTATATTTCCAATGGCCCACTCACACTTCATGTCGCCAAGACCAATTGTGCGCATGCGTGACTTCGTCACAAAGGTGGATGCGCCACGATTTGCAGGCTCCCATTGGACAATCACTGAAGTTGTGCGATAACCTCCGGTTCCATGGTTCCATGTAATTAACGGCGATCAATGCATGTAACTCTGTGTACAGTGCATGTGCAGTGGGCGTTGTGACGTCACACTTACGAACGGGATTGTGTCAAAAAAATGTACGCTCGCGGTTCAAACAAAAGTGCGCATCCGGTGCCCTTTTTTTTTTAATTTGGAAACACGCGTGTGCATTGACACAATCATCTGGCGGCAGCCGCTTAGTATCTAGTGGCTGCCACATAATACCGGCGACCGCCACATAATTATCTGGCTGCCACCGGATGTACGTGGCGGCCTCTATATAATGAAGTGGCGGCCGCCAGATGGTTGTGTCAAAAAATGTACACGCGCAGTTCAGAAAAAAAGTGCGAATACTACGCTATCCAATTGCACCGTCCAGCTTCCAAACAAAACGTCGAAGCCAAACAAAGTCCATCTACCAAGCGGTTTGTTTTCAGTGAATGCTGGGCAGGGGTGCTCAGGTTTCCCTGTCTTGATATCTGCGATGCTTAATTAAACAAGAAACCCAGCACAGTCAGTATTGCCAATTAATATCGGGGTTTCGGCCCCCCCCCCCCGAAAAAAAGAGATGCTGGGGCGGGATTTTTTGCAAATTCTTCGACCTTGCAGTTTATTTCTGGCGCCCATAAAATATATAGGCCTAAAGGCACACAACTCTTGAGTTTTTCTGTTCAGCCGTTTTTCAACTGCCCTGGCAAAAATTGTGTGTCAAGATGTCAACCGGTCCCCATACAACAGGTCCACAGCGTATATACGCGTGATCCGTGGCCATGTGTTTTTTCCAGTTGTTTTAGTATTGAGAATTTCAATTACTCAGTGTCCCTAATTTTATTCAAACGTAACTCGCAAATGGCTTATTGTTTCGATTCACAGGAGTTGGGATTTTGTAAGTGCAGTTTTGCTCCCTAGCAAATGAGTTTACCCAAACAAAAGTTTTTAATCCCCCCAGTTCTTTGTGTAAGATGTGGGTTTCCCAATTCAATTCTAGTTACTCAAGAAAGGCGTTTCTTTCGGGATTATTGTTGATGCGGGGGGGGGGTTCACTTAGTAACAGCGTCCTCGGTGGAGCAAAATAAGGAAAATACAGTGTGTTTACACGTCATCCGGTGACAAGTGGTTAAACAGCGCTGACACTAGTGGGGAGAGACAACACTGGTATTGCGTGCTAATGCAAACTATTTCAACGTTATGATCCTGCCTAATGCCTCTGAGACAGACCAAAAAAACCTACAACCTTTCATGCTGCTGTTTTTAATTTCTCCTGCAATTTCAAGTTGGAATTTGTCAAAACACAAAAGGAAACATGCAGTAGCGTACTGAATGAAGCGCTAAAATGTTGCGAGAATAACAATTTCGCGTTCACAATTCTGGAATCTTTTACCATGCATGTTAACCCTAACAGTCCTCAATCCTCCAACAGGTGAAGAATTGAGGAGGGTTAGGGTTAAAGAATACCACTGCGAGTAGCCGATGGAACAGTGAAAATGGAGTAAAGTTGGTACACAGGAAATGGATTTGTAAATACAAATAATCTTAACTTACATCACTAATCAGTAACTAAAATTCAAACTGCAAATATGCATGTCACTTTCATGCAAAAAAATAGCAACATGATCAAAACTGTTAGGGTTCCATGCCGGCCATAGGTTTGTGACTTAAATGTTATAATTTTTTTCCAATACTTCAAAACAAACAATTCAAAGTGAATTGAATTAAACAAGAAATATAACTGTGTTTATCAAGACGGTTGAATAGAGAAAGAAGTTTTGAATGTTTCTCATTTCAGTATTATGCCTACATGTGATAAGCATAAATGCTTCCAAACAGCGCCAACGTAAAACAACGCCTATCGCTTTTGAGGAACACAAGTGTGAATTGCCATTAATGTAAAGCAAAATCGATAAGATCTGAGCATGAAATTAGCCCAAAGTCAGGACACCTGCTATCAATACCATAAATAGAGTACTACACACTGCTTTTCCTGAGAGAAGTTTTTAAGGGAAGTTCTCCAGTCGAATTGTTCGGTTTCCTTAAAAGGCTGTGCGTGCCTTTTCCGTGCATGTATTGTAGGACTGTGCCAAATATCCGAATATTCCATCGAGTATTCGAATATTATTTTTCGAATTTGAATATTCGAATGCATTCGTGAAAAGGAAGGGAGAATTTTCTTTTGTTTTAAATGTCAAAAATTGCACTATGGAGACAGGTTTCATATTCGGATATTCGATTGAATTGTAGGTCGAATTTTCGTATGGTGAATTATTCGAATCGACTCAGCCCTGGTGTATGGGCCCTTAGTCCCAACACCAGATGTTTAAACACAACTTTTGTGATCAAATTGTTACGTTTTCTATTAAATAGAAGTATCTTTGTGCTAAATATCCTGGGTGCAAGTCTTAGAGGGATGGGAAACGCAAATGAATCATCCCCTACATTTGTTAGTGATGAGTAAAAGATTCGAGGGGATTTGAAGTCTTTTTTCGGACCTCCCAACGACTAAAATATCACTCAAAAGGAAACACAATTAAAACAAGAGCAACTATTCTTATGTAAGATTCTGCATGAGTGTAACACATAATGACAGATGTACATCTGTATCATGAACATAACCTCGTGTGTAATGTCCAACGTCGGCCACCCCCTAATGTCTCATTCCACCATCCCCCACCCCAACAAATTCTGGCACAGATTTACGCCACTGCCAAAACTTATCCTTGAGACATATTTTACGAGCAAGAACTTTTCCGCTTGAAGAAAATAGGCCTAATGGGCTTTGTGCACAAGACATCGTTACTGCAATGTTACAACATCATACTCTTCTCATCTGAGAACCAAGGCTGTTCTTCTCGTAAATTTAAATAAAAGTCATTTGCAAAGTCTACGTACAACAAACACCATATTAGACATTGATAAGATTAAAATCCCCCTCATCGTCTTTAGTGAATTTATATTCAATCGAATATCACAGCGGTTATTTCGTTCACGTTTTAGTTTCCTTCATGTAAATTTCGTCATTGCAGGGCACCCCACAACACGAACGATAGAGACTCGATTTGTTTCAGTGTTCCCATCTTGTACCCCAGGGCGTCTCTTTTGACACGCCCACTCGGTAGTAAATGTTATTCTTTGATTATATCGGCCGAAAAAAAAAACATCTTGATAATAGTTCGCGGTACCCGCTGCTTCATTTGACTTGGACCGGCCAGCCGACCCCGGCAAGCTCGGCGGTCGAGTGGTTAAGACATCTGCACTAGTAAGTAGGGGGTCGTGGGTTTGAGTCCCACCCGAGTAAGCTTGTGAGGTTTTTTCGCAAGCTTGGACAAGCACTGAGCATACAGTGCTTATTAATATACGTTGGGTAAGGGCAAAATCTGTAATATATAATTAGAAATGTAAGAGTTTTTACACATTAAAGAGAAGCACAAATGCAGAAAATTAGGCATGTCTTACAACAAATCATTGCAGTCTAGAGAGATGAAAATCGGGCGAAGCTGCGGGGAGGAGGCCGAGATTTGGAAGCCTCGTCCAAAGATTTTCACTGCTGGTGTAGGAATACAAAAGCAATGTGATATAAGAGGTCAGTACACAAAAGGGAAAGCCGACTGAGGTGCACATAATGTAGAGGAATACTTGTCAATGGAAAAAAAATGTCGTATACAGGTCCAAGTAGTTTTTAATGGACAGCAATGAAAATGGCAAACATCGCCGTCAACGTGGGCATTTTTTACACTATTTTTCGAAATGTTAAGGAACTGAAATGAACTCAAGTACTACTGGTCCCACTCCTCTGTTTTCAAACATACTACAACCATATGTACGCTTAAACCAGTTCAGTTATGGTCGGCAACAGCTTTAACCTGGTCTTGGCCCAAGACGTCAGTGATCGATAATTGTTTTATTTCTGTTGAAGAGCGCCCTCGCACAACTAGTTTTTACTTACTCTCACCACGGAGGAAGGACACAGAAGGAGTTTGAACTGCCCAGGCTAAAACATCTGGCCGATTACCACTTTCTGGCATGCCCGGTATGTCCATAGCCAGAGCGCAGCGCACGCCTGCAACCGACTTCCTGTTTTGCAACCATAAGCTCCCTTTGTACCCCATGATCGTCGCCGCAATTTTTCGTTGGTAATCTGCATCCCGAAAACGTTGTGTACTGCAGTATAGGAAGTTGAATATTCATACCATCGTTGGTGCTTGATATGAACCGACAACATCATCAAATGTAGTGTTTGCGCAGTTGCTTTTATTAGGCTGTATACCCGAAGTATTCATGTGCAGTTTTTGCCCTTATCGAACGCTTTCTTCTGGACTTCTTTTAGGAATAAATAGCCAAGCTGTTTGTAAGATTTTGTGTTTTGTTTGAATCATTTTTATTGTGGCATTTGTATAAAGGCGTATTTTATGAGATTTCACGATCAATCCTTGTGATGAAATAGTGCATTTGGTTGCTAATGAACTAAGCTTTCCAGTAGTAGTGAACATTTTGTTGGCCAGTCTTAGCCAAATTCGTTCCAAGTCTTTGACACTGATGTATATTGGACGGAGGAGATTAGAATTACAAACTTTGCATGGATAATGAAACAGTGTGTCAAAATTTTAAAAGTTTATTTATGATGGCAAAGTAGGTCTAATATCAGGAATTTTTCTCTATTTCCTGATCACACCGATAGTTTGTATTTAATTGCAAGCAAAAAGCTACAAGTATTGCTAGGGTATTACTGGCCCCACTTGTCCAGCTAAGATGCAGGCAGCAATAAAGCATTTTTGGAATGTTTTCTATTATTCGTCAGACTCGGCGGCGACCATCATTGGACGCTTTGAAATGCATGAGTTACACTCCTTCTGTGTCCTTCCTCCATGCTTTCACTAACGTCTTGGGAATCTTGCGGGAATGGGGCTGCGGCAGTTGTACGCAAATGACCGATCTTCTTAAATGTTTATAGCCTTGGTATTATAATTATGTACATGTACTTTGAAGTTCGAACATGGCGGCTTCGAGCGAGCAAGTACGACGTCGATAGTGTCTGGTTTGTGGGAAGGGATTAGTGACATATAAGACATATTTTTCACTCCATACTAGACATGAAATTGTCACTCCTTTAAAAGATATCGTTGGGGACGACAGTTGTGCTGCATCGCATCATGTTTGCGATATCTGTGGCAGAAAAATTGGAAAAACAAAACCGTTGTCTGACACCACGCAGGAAATATGTTCTCTCTTTTTTTCTTTTTTCTTTTTTTTTTTCTTTTTTTTTTCTTCTTTTTTGGGGCAACTAACAATGAGCATGCTGCCTGAGGCCAAATTACTCACACAAGCTGCATATAAACCTACACGTGCAGCAAGAAAACGACAACCAACTTGCAGTCCGGGTACTCCATCCTCGAAGGTTAAGGTCTACATGGTCTCTAAGGACGCTTTAGTTAGCTCGGGAGGGCGTACTGACTGTACATGATTATGGGTCACCAAGAACAGCAACCTCTGTCATAACCTAGGCCTAACCTAGTCTGAGCATAGAGCTACAAGCTCTGTGGTCTGAGTATATACTCACTGCTAACTCCGTACGAACGTCTGTGTTGCGTCTGTGTTGACGGGACTACAGACAGCAATGATGCATGTGACCTGCCATGGTGTATTATTGAAGTCATCGAAATTTATTATGCATGCAATTTAGCGAGTGCTGATTTGTTCCCTTAGAAAGCCGAGGGAAAAATTTTAAAAAAACCAAGTTAAAACGCTGCTGCAAGATTCCCAAGGTGTTAGTGCGAGCTGGCGCACAGACTAATTACGAGTCGTTAGGGGGTGCACTATGCACGGTGTCCGCTATCAAGCACTAACGTCTTGAAACCAAGACTAGCTTAACGCAGAACAGTTAATGTGCCATTCTAAGAGAGAGGCAAGATTTGCACGTAACAACGACATAGCATAAGGCTGTCCGCGCGCTCCTATTGCAAAACGAGACGTCATCTTTGTAAATGGATTTCCAGGAAACGGATTTCCGGGAATTTTTCATGACTAATCCAAATTACATTAATCGTTTTATTTTTCTGTAGCATTGGCTTCGTGTCCTGAAGCAAAAAGGGCAATGAAAAATGTGGTTTTAAATAACTCCCAAATTATGTTATTTTTCACCTGAAAAAATAGTGTTTCCAAATTTGATCAATATCTATTAAAAATGAGTTTCCCTGGTTATAAAAAAATAGATTCTTATAAACTAAAAGACTGTCTTAATCAGCTGCACTCAAAAACTGGGAATCCGCCGGATAAAAATTTGGTAAAATGAGTTTGAATTTGAACCAAATTTTCGCGCCAAATCGTGTGAATCCAGACATTTTGTAACGGAAAAGTATGTCACATATCTCATTAAAAAAAATTATGTCCTAATAAAACTTAATTCTCAGAGTCAGAAATTATTGGGTTTTTAATTTTTGACAAAAACGAGGTAGGCCTACCCTTGCACCGTACTCTTGTAAGGGCAGACTTTTGAGTAGCATTCTTGTTGCAGCGAGTCACGGGTCACGTGCTGTCGTGTTACAAGCGTGTTTACATGCGTACGCCTGACATGTACATGTTTATGCACATATGCTGGGGCGGATGCGACGACTCGGAACCACACTGGTCAGTGTCCACAGCAGTGAAAGTGATGAATAGGAAATGTCTCTAATTTAATAATTCTACAATCTAACAGAAAATCTTCACCCTCGTGTTGGATATACCATTTCGGTGATAAACATGGATACACAATGGCTTTGAATTTCCATGCCCCGTTGGATTGAATTTTTTCCGGTGGATTCAAATTAAATCACTAAAGTCAATGCATTAAAGGTGAATCTTTAATTTGGTGCTATATTTCTGTCTCAGAAAACTTATTTTCTATTTAAAAAGTAATTGATGAAACTAGTGCAACATTTTGCAACTTCGATTTTTTTCGATATTAGAAAGGGTCCGTTAAATCCATTTTTTTATTCTGATTGGGATTTATCGTTATTTAAAAATCTTACTAGTGGAAATTATGTGTTGTTCGCGATGTCGTGTTTAGATTCTCCCGAAATTTATTTATGCTTTTATACTTTAGTATTTTACGAGGTCAGTCGTTTAAAAATTCCGCGCTATAACGTTGTCTGCTTGCACGAAAAACCGTTGTTCTCTGCTTGAAAATAAAGTGTGGTGTGCATGCTTGCTTGTAATGACCCTTGTCTCTATGGGGCATGACCATACGTGGCCCACATTATAAATTGTAAAGATGTGCGCCACATTTCACATATTCTTTGGAAAGAGGAACATCTGAAAGGCCATGCAGAGCAACGAACTTTTAAAGTCGACGACAGAGGTCAAAAGAGTTCGCTTCATCACATAAATCCCTCTCCCATGGTTTACCGCTGATGGTCCTCCTGAGATCCTTCTGGGATAATCCGAAATTTAATGGTTCACAGAAGATATTCTTGTCATGCTCATTTCAACTACCATCTTGCTTCAACCTTTAGACAAAATACATCCCATGCACCAGGTAACTTTGATCCTCCATTTCCGAGCATAAGTTCAAGCCCGTGGTTAGTTAAGGTCTACCGTTGTCTTAGCCATCCCACCAGGGTGTGGATAGCAACATGTATTTTAATTGATTTAATTTAACTGACGTTGCCATTAATTTTTATGTACATGTACTGTGTAAACATATTAGGCAGAACTTGCAGAACAGCTTTGGCTGTGTTTGAATGTGTGATTTATTTAAGGTTTTCAACTTGTTCCGTGTGTGGTTTTTAGTTTGAATTTTATCGAGCAACAGTATTTCGAGCATCCATTCCTTCCATAAAAACGATATAAAAACAAGTCCAGGAATTTGATTGGCTGCGACCAGTTTGGGTAGATGAGCCACTCGCTGTGTACAAACGGTTGGCAGATTACTCAAGTCGGGATTTCTGATTGTACTGTGTAAACATATTAGGCAAAACTTGCAGAACAGCTTTGGCTGTGTTTGAATGTGTGATTTATTTAAGGTTTTCAACTTGTTCCGTGTGTGTTTACTTGTCATCCGGCGACAAGTGGTTTAAAACAGCGCCCTCTCGACATAATTGGGAAGAGACAAAAAATGTATGCAGTTTTTCCTATGAACCCGTTGAACACGCGAGACAGACATGCAAAGAAACATAAAACCTTTCATGCTCCTATTTTTAATTTCTCGTGCAATTTCTCTGTTCGGGTCAAAATAAATCAAAACTCAAAATCCCTAAGATCCCCATCATGAAGGAAACTTGCAGTTCTGAATGAAGCAGTAAAATGTCAAGAAATCTTTGTAGTTGCGCGAATAACTTTAAAAATTCTGGAATTCTCCTCTAATAAGAATCTTTAACTTCATACTGAGAAAATGCATGTCACTTTCATGCAAAAAATTAATACATTATTATAGCTGTTACGGCTCCATGAATAAGTGTGAATGATACTCAGTGCTTTTCCTGAAAGAATTTTTAGTGAAGGTTCTTCGATCATGTTGTTCGGTTCCCTTTTTAACAGAAGTTTTTTGTTGGTAAAACAAACGACCCTTTAGATAATTGTTTATGACAAAGCTCTTAAAATCTCTTTATGGGCCCTTACTCCTAAAAGCAGTTGTTTTAAGGGAATTTCTTCCATCAAATTGTCAGGTTTCTGTTGTAAAAGAAGCTTCTGTTTTGCTACAAATCATGGAAATTCACCGATATGCCATTGTTATGTAAGATTTAGCATGAATGTAATACATGATTATGCAATACTGGATGAATAACGTAATAACATCCGTAAATATTTCTAGTGATGTAAATAAACTCGCAATTTTGGAATTTGTCTTTAGAATCCTTACATGTGCCCCTTTTAACATACCGTGGAAAGTAACCAATGAACAGTAAAAAAGTGAAGTCAAGGCGTTTCGAAATCACGAATGTACTGAAATTAATTACTGTAAAGCTTCCAGGTTGCGAAGGCCTACATTAAGTATCAGTTGTCAGAGTTTGGGTTTTGAAACAGTTGATGTAAATAGTGCATCATTAATTTATTGAGTGTTTTTAAGAATCGGTAATTAACATTCAGACCGAAAAAACGCATGTCATTTTCAGAGCTGGCAAAAATTTACATAATTATGCTTTTCATGACTAGATGCAGGCCACACATTTGGTGACCAGCATGTTATCACATTTTTCTAACAATTCAAGTGAAACAATTTAAAGTGAGTTGAATTAAACAAGAACTACTATCATGTTCAAGACATATCAAAACATAAAATTTATGAACGTCTCTCATTCCATATTTACGATTACTTGTGGCAGCTATAAATACTTCCAACAAACAGCAACAAAAAAATCAAAACAATTTCAATGAACATCGCAATTGAGCAAGCGTGGATTCCTGTTAAAGGCAAAAAATCGGTTAGATCTGAACATCAAATAAAGCCCCTAAAGTGAGGACACTGTCGAGCAATTCCATGAATAGAGCACTACACACTGCTTTTCCTGAAAACAGTTTTTAAAAGGGAGTTCTTCGACCAAATTCCAAGGGTTTTTTTGGCTGAAGCATTTTTCTGCTAAAAATTATCCTTTTAGATATAGATGACCTGAAAGCGGTAGCAGGAAGTTTTTAGTTTGAAGATTTAGCCTTGTGTTCAGATAAAAACAAAAGACATCAATCCTACATCTTTAGAACAAATACTTTTGAACTAAGAACTAAGGCAATCCTCCTCTTCATGAAATCAAATAAAAGTCATTTGTCCAGAGTCTACGAACACCAAACAACAAATCAGAAATTGATGGAATTTATCAGTCAAAATAATCACCCTTACCATTTATTTAATAACTGAATGAATATTTCAATCGAGTCTCATAGCGGTTATTTCGTTCACCTTCTGCTTGCTCCTGTTTAATTATCAGTTTTCTTTTTGTAAATATTGTCACTGCGGTTAACACCCCACACCACGCACGAAAGAGACTCGATTTGTTTCAGTGCCCCTGGTATCTGTTCCCATCTTGTACCCCAGGGCGTCCCTTCCGACACGCCCACGCGGTAGTAAATGTTATCGTTTGAGTTCACTCCGTAAATCATATCGGCCGAACTGATGTACTTCAAGCTGCCTTGGATTTGCTTCCAGTCGCTACCATCGGGATCCGACGGAAGGTCACCGTAGGTACCCACCCGGTAGTAGATGTTATTGCCCGAATTGACTCCCCACACGCCCCCGCTGCCCACCGAGATCTGCTTCAGCCGCCCATCCAGTTTCCGCCAACTATCCCCGGCCGGATTGCAATTGCTGGCCCCAATGCGGTGGTAGATGTAGTCCTGCCTGTTGACGCCCCAGACGTGGCCCCTTTGGCTGACACTAACGTGCTTCAAAGCCCCAGAAACCTGAACCCAATCCCTCCCCTTCGGATTACTTGCAGTTATGCCCTGCCGATAATAGATGTTATTGTGAACGTTAACTCCCCACACTATGTTGTGACCGACATCGAGCTGCGTCAGGGAGCCGCTGACCTTTTCCCAAGCCCTGCAAGTAGGGCTCTCCTCTTCCCCGTACGAGGTGCCCTTGTAGTAAATCCAGTTGTGGGTGTTGACGCCCCACACCCCGGAGTTACCCACAGAAACGTGCTTCAAGGCCCCACTGAGTTGTGTCCATGATGTGGTGGCTTGAGGGCACGCGCTTACGCGGTTGGGGCGCAGTACCTCGCACAGGATGCACACGGCCCATACCAGACTGAGGGGAAAATATTGTCTAGTATTTACAAACATTCATACTCAAAGCAACAATTCTCTTTGTCGGTTTATCCTTTCCTGCACACACACCGCAGTAGAATTTGCTATTGTGTACACACACGCTTGGAAAAATAGAAGAAACCTTCTTTTAATTAAAAACTAAAAACTATTTATGATTCCATAAAAGGGTTTGTGGCTGATGATTATACTCTGTATTGCCAAACGGCAGAGAGGAAGACAAAAGGGTCACTGATGTGTCCAATCTCCAACGATACTTCTGGACAAAATCGAGCACTCCGTAATAATGGTAATATTAGTCTTGGCCCCGCTGCTACCCCGGGATCCGCCCTTGATGCATACAATAGTTACTTTGACTCTCCAAAAACTCTGTTTTGTCTCTATCCGAAGCTATGTCGAGAATTCGATTCTCTTGGATTTTCGGTGAGCAAGTGGACTTGTGACAATGACAAGAAGTGACCAGAATTTCGGGGACGAATACACCAAAATGGGCCTCTTATTGCAAAGTCCCGTCGTGGAGAAGCTGAAGTGCTTTGCAGCACATGTGACTGTGACATGATAAAGTGCACACGATGGATCTTAAAAGGCACCGAGAAGCACATTAGCACGAAAAAGCATGCTCTCTTTCCGATTACATGGCTCTCAAAAATAGGGTCGATAATTCGGAATTTTTGTTTCAATTTTTTGTGCTGATTAAATGGGGACGAAGGCTACAACAAACTGCCACAGCACTGATAAAAACTTTTCTCAATCAGTGTAAAATATAATACAGTCGACAATTCTTAAGAATTAAGGGCAGTTTACACCACCGTGCACAACGTCAGTCAGATAAATATAAGTGTTCGACGTGAAAACATTTTGTTGAGAGGTGTTATGTGTAGAAAGAGAAGTCAACAAGGTTTTTCATGTTTTGCTTTTAATTTTTAAAATTTGCTTTTTTCTAACTTAATGTAAAAATTGTAGGGTCGCGCCAAAAACTAGGGTCGGTCGGGAAACCGGGGAAGAGCTATTTTTTTAGCCTTAACTATCATGAGTTTTACAATAAATTTCAACTCATAGGGTTTGAATGTATTTCTGTTGAAATGTATAGTGGGTAATTTGGTATCGTGCAATTGGATTACACTTTTTCATTTTGAAAAGTTGGCATCTCTGTATGTCTGTGCTACTCGGCCACTTACAGGCCTACAGAATGTTCGGACTGAATGTAAATACTTCATTTTTATGGTGTAGCTTACAGCTCGATTTGCTTCTCTGCAGGGGAAGCGGCAATCGATTTGTTTTAATACTTTGTTTGAATATTTCAAAAGGTGTTCTACCACCACTTTTATGCTCATGAGTATTTTCACATCTATGAGCAAAACTCTGATGTCAACTCAGAAAAAGTCTCAGTGTTACATTGATTTATACTCGAAAATATCCTGCGTTTTTGTAGATTTTGCTGAACTACATAATTATTCTCTTCTTTGCTGATTCATTGTTGGTCATGTGCATAGCAATAAGCAAGCACCAATCCCTTTCTCAGAAATGTTTTCCGTGAGTATATTCTATAAGGTTCACAATTCGAACAGCAAAACCTATGCACTGATCAACGTCTTCCCTAGATGACATCATACCAACAACGCCCTAACTTGTCTTGGAAAACACGGAAACTTTCAAGTGTTTAAAAAAGGTGCACTTTTCAATGTATTTAACCCATAGAAGTGTAAAAGAGTTTTCATACAGTGAAGAAGAGTACAAAGTTGCACAAAAATTGTGTCTAAGAAATATTAATTGCAGCTACACTGAAAGGCAGAGGGGTGAATATTGGACACAGCTGCTGGGACGAGGCCGAGATTTTGAAGCCCTGGCAAAGATTCTCATTGTTAGAGCAGGAACACAGAAGCAAAATTTTATAAGAGGTGCATACACAAAAGAAAGGCCGACTGAAATGTTAACGAACTGAAATGAGGGATCCCATTCCTACCAGACCCACTAACTTGCTTTCGAACATTTTGCTGCCATGTATCCGTTTGAACCATTGCAGTTTTGGTTGGTTATAGCTTTCACTCAGAAGAGTAATATGCTTGGAGTAAAGAGGTTGTCACTTTGGGGAGAACTTGGAAATGCCTATGTTGATAGTTCTAGATTTTATTCCAATACTGAATTGCATTTTGAATATTTGTTGGGTTATGATCTCTATTTGCCAACCACAATTCGCCAACTACTTGTACCAAAATTCTCGACTGGGCACTGTAAAAAAAATGGGTAAAAAAGTTGGGCAATACCATTTCATGTAACAGTTGGTCTTTGGCTACCCAAATGTCAGTAGCTTTGGGGGGGAGTACCCAACTGTTGGACAATAAGAGCCCAACAGTGTTGGCAGTTGATTATTTGAACTCTCCTTGGTAAACATTAATTGTCGAGTTTTATTCCGCAACTGCAGTGAAATGTCTGAGGAGAAGTAATCACTTATCAAAATGTGTTTGGGGAGGGGGGGAGCTGAAATAGTTTTTTTTATTATTTGGCACATTTCAAATGGGGGTAGGCAGGGTACAGACTTTCGCTAGGGGTTGATTTTCTCCTCTATCCCCCCTTGTATGACATCACTGACTGTGACGTTTAATCCTAAAAGACCTAGGCCTCTTCAGGCTGTCTCACAACCGGAGTGAGTCCCCCCCCCAACTTTGCTTTCCCATATTCTATCGTTTCTTTAAAATTGCCTGTATGTAAAGACAATCATTTAACTACAAGTGTGAACTCAATCTACCATATGGTTTTTCTGTTGTGGTCATTTAAACTTCGTGGCTATCTGCATGTCACTTCGCTTACATTGAGCACGTTAACGAACATCCATATTTAGGTTGCTTCTTCGGCTGGCGTCCTCTTACTATTAAGGTGTGATCGAGTTTTACCTTATTTCTTTTTATTTACATCCAGAGCCCCCCCCCCAATAGGATAATGCACGTGAGAGGGCTGCAGTTATGAGCCCTACGCAAAACGTCAACTTCGTGATTTTATTTGGTGTAAACCTAAGTGATGAAAAGTCAAGTTGGATGTAAATGTACCAATTCATCTTATATAAAAGATGGGACATTACGTGTGTAACTACAGGCCTGTGGTACATGAAGGAAACTTACCTTTGATATTTAAACACCATGGTTAAACTTGGGTGACCACAGTTTACTAAGAAACATGTGACTCGGAATATCTGTTGGGAAAAGAGAAGCAAACAAAATTCCATTACACAATGGCTTGCCTTGAAAGGTGTACATTTGTTAGTGTACAGAGTAGTAGAGTACATAGTCCAGAGCGTCCTTAAAAACACAACCGAAAGGTATGTTCTTCAAATACAATAGTTGTTTTTTTGTGTCAAATTGAAACTTAGAATGTTATCTTTTCAAAACTGAAGTCTTCATTTGAAACCAAAAACTACTTTTTTGTTCAGTTCAATGGGAGTAAAATGCTGTTTACGCCATAAATAAGAATCAAAGAAACACCATTTAATAGCATCAAGAAAATCATTCGAAAGACTCATAGAATTATGATACCAAACTAAACAGGGCTCCATTATGTTATGAGCAAGCCTCCTATTTTCCATCAACAGACAGGATCCTCAAATGGTTCGAAGTGGTTATGTTACAGACGTGAGATCATCCCCTTGCAACAAACTGACTGAAGTAAATGTAGTGTAAGTAGAAAACAGTACTTTCATTTGTAATATGATGCCAAACAACAATTTTCAAAAGCTGTTGTGGGAGATATTAAATGATTATTACTTTTATGTTTTTTTTTGTTTTTTTTTTTGCTGAGGGATCCTGTAAATAGTTTGTACACTTCCATTCAATGCAATCCGAAGCTGCAAAACTTGGTTGTTCTAAATTGATTTGCATGTGCGGCTAATTTGACTAAAGATTCATGAAAAAGAAACCTAATCTCGGTTGGCTGAGACACGTGTAGGCCTACTTGATTGAGTTGAAAAAAAGGTTAAATGTTAAACGAGTACTCAGAGCAAACCTCCTCGAAAATGGACGAACAATGCATCCGAATGAATGACTACTTTACAAAACTGACCGAGAAGACTTTTAAAGACGACAGAATGTGTCCAATACGGTCTATTGTGTAGATGTTTTAAGTTCTGCCTGAGAATGGCTGAAGTATATAAAACAACATCATTGTGTAATAACATGATAGCAGGGGCCTATACCATAGCTAAAAGCATAACTATGAAAGTTGCCGAATTGGCTGAGGTAGGCCTACGACATATTATAAATGATTGTGATCAGCGAGTGCAGTTCTCTCGCAGATGATTGACACTCACCCAGGTGTGTTGCTTTGAGTCGGATACCAGACACTTCGTGTTCTGCCGTGGGACGTTTTGTTCACCTCAGAAGTTGGGAGCATTTATATAGGCTTAGCAGTTTTGCTTAATCCAAACAAGCCGCCATCTGTCCATTGTTCGGTTGTCACGAATGCAGCCATGCATGGTTGTGACTTTCCAATTACGATTACGGAGATATACTTTTGATCTCAGTATCAACAGCTGGTATCAACTGAAGTATCAAACTGCAGGTGTTTTCAACCCAAAGTAGTTCATGCACAGTTCTGTCAACAAAGATCGAGCTTTCTGTCAGCAAAACTTAATACGTGTATATTTCAACAATATCGTGAGAGCTCTCCCTCTCAAGGGCGTATAATTCAGTCATCCTACCTTTGGTGATGACACAATTATAGCTTTAAAAAAATTAATGATTTTTATAAAGGCACGTTCATACTTCGAGCGAAAGCAAAAACGACGGCGAATTTGTGAATTCGATTTCGTAAGTTCACATGTTAATTCGGGCAAAATTTCGTTGTGTAACCAAGTGGGATTAGGACCCAGAAATAAAGGCAACATGGAACAAGGTGGCGCAAAAACTACTACATTAGATATTTTATTTTCAGTTATGTACAACGCCACACAGCGTATCTGAATTAATTCAATAATTAATTTATCTAATAAATTAATTATTAGATAAACACACATTTTACTTTCACATTATAATTTGTTAATTTGAGTTCATTTTACAACCAAGTTCATAGTCTAAAATATCTTTCAAAATCCCAACAGGTTGCTTTGTTTCATGTATCAATAGTCAATATGTTCGTTGGATATAGCAATGTACAATACAACATATCTTATTAAATATGTGTGAGTTAGAATTAACCCACAAGTTACGCTTACTTTCCCGAATGCAGTCCAACACATAATTAAGAAAAGCGCTGTTCATACTAGGTCATATTTACAACAAGGACAATTTTAGGTAACTATTATAACAAGGTAATGTGTGAAATCCCAGAGACCGCGTTATAGCAGTTTTTCCCTTTATAATTCTCATTCTCAGAGTTTATGAAAATAGTACACACAGTGTATAATTATATCAAACTACCAACAGCGTAGCCGGTAGCATGGAGGGGAAAATGTTGCATCCTGACTCCACTTCAGCAGTTGTGTACAAGTCTATGGGGAGGGAAGAGAATTTTCCAACAACATCGGTAAATGTTTCTCAGTCCAGCATTTCTGTAATGACCGCCTTTTATTGAGATGATATATGATGAGAAAAGTTGAGTCAGGATGCAACATTATAGCCGTATGGAGAACTGATACACCTTAATTATGAAGTGTGAGGAACCCAAAGGATGGCATACAGTGTCCTTCGACTCGTGCCAGTCGCCAACGCAGTATGCACCAAGGCAATGAATGCAGTGTTTAATACAAATATAACGATTATGAGAAGTAGTAGCCAGTAACTTGATGCTCAGGAAAGGAGGCTCTGAACCAGAGTGATTTGATCAGAATGTTTCTGCTCAATGCCCACTCCACAGGGTGGAGAGAACCACAAAAGCCTTTCATACTGGTGAACAAAAGCAGGGCAGAAACAGTGGCGTAACTAGGGTGCTACAACTGAGGGGGCCGCTGGGGTGCACAATTTTTTCAGGGAGCACTGAAAATAATTGAACTAGGTGCCTGTATAAACGCCTACCTACATAAATGGAAGTAAATGTCCATTTCAAAATTTCAAATGGGGGGCATCCGGGGGCACGGGCCTCCGTTGGGGGGCCCCGTAGTTACACCACTGGGCAGAAACAATACACTGTTCAAGTCACTACTGTCAGGTGCGTGGCATACATGGCTCTGTAAATATGCAAATACACCAGTCAATACAAAAAAGTCACAGAGCGCACTACACAGTATTGTTGCCAGCTATTTTTATCAAGTGTATAAAGTGAAGGCTTAAAAGAGAGGGCGCTCTACAACACAAGGCTGCATCTAATTATGTTAAATAGTACAAGTCTGTTCTTGAGGTACATGTATAGAAAGAAGAATTTTGAAGTTTAGAAGTGAATAAGGAATGTTACAGAAGTGGATGGACCAGGTGACTAGAATAGTCGACCGGTCACAGTTACAAATTTTGTCAAATTCGTTTCGCGTTCGTCTGAATTATATGAACTGGCCTTAATGCATTATAAACGACCGAAATATAAGCCTGCTTGCTGCGTTGGCATTCATTACTATAAATATTAAATATGTCGGTTTGGCTCAAAACACTGGCACATTTGCGAGGCACCAGCTGTAACCAGAGCATTGTGTTTGTGCTTCTTTGGGGGAAATTCGTTTCTCTCTCAATTTCAACATTTTTCGAAGTCAAAGTTGCCACCTTTAACCACTAAAAAGATTGTAACGTGTTTTGTTGTACCTCTGTCTCAAATGCTGTTGTGTTATCGGCCCAGAATGATCACATGACAGGGCGGAACCTAACTCTGAAATAGCCTGGGTTAGATTCGTCCATCCCTCGGCATTTTTTCCGATATCTTCACGGTGCAAATTTCTTTCAGAAGTTTAGCCTTCAGGAGTTTTAGCTTAACTAATTACGTCATGTTTGCACCACTTTTGTGAAAAAAGAACACACCGTCCTTGCACAGTGCGCATGTTTCCGAGACATGTCAGTCAGAAACATAAACATTTTCTACTGCGGTGCTCAATGCACGACGGCTCGAACGCATATTGCCTTGAACTTCAAATAACTGTTACAACTGTACCATACGTCCGACTGAATCCAAACTACACATGATCACAAGGAGTGAGCGAGCGCGACAGAGCCAATTTCTTGGGGCGGAATCCTCCCCCTGAGATAGGCCAAAATAACCCGGCTCTTTTAGGGTTAAGTCAAACTCACCGATGGACTTTACATCAACCGGCCTTTAAAAACCAACGCATCCAATTTTCAGTCCCATTCATTAATACCCTTTGGGGTGAAAAAAGTATAAAATGAGCCGAAACGTTGCATTTTTTCAAAGTATTTTGTTCTTCAGTTTTACCTTGTATTTTGTGAAACTACCCTCTAGAAAACATGATGTTGACAAGATAAATATTCATAATACTGCCGCATGACGGGAATGTTTTTACATATACTGAAAAGAGCAATGTGTTGGGTTTTACTCATAAAGTATACTTGTAAAAACCCGCCCTTGTCAGTGGAAATGGTAAATTTGCTTCGACAATCTGGCAGCACATTGACAAAACCAGCAACAGTTGCGCCGTTAGTAATTGCGGTACCCACTATACCGTATCGATTGGAACGAATAATCGTCTGACCAGCTCAACGGTGAGTGCACAACTATGCAAGTAGTCAGCGGCTCGAATCCCATTGGAGCAAGCTTTTGTTTCAAAAACTCTACCAAATTACGCAGAAAAACGGCAATACTAAATCTTCATATTGTCTCTCTTATAAGAAATTTTTAGAGACAAAAGTTTTAACCCTCAATTATGTTGTCAACATGACAAGCTTTTGCTGTGTGAATGTTTCACGCTCGTTAAAAAATAATGGCCCTGGCACGTTGTTTACTTAAACTGAAATGCAGTAATGACCGGTCCTATCATTTCACAGTTAATGCATATCTTCTTCCCGTAAACAGTCTGCCACATGGCATTTTATCACTGATACCAGTAAGGGAAAGCGGCGTGCAGTATTGTGTGACACTGAAATAATGCCAAGGTTATTCTATAATTAGTTAGAGAGGTTTGTTTTATGCGGTAGCACCAGAAAGGTAATCTCTTTTGAGTATGTGTGGTTCAGACAGTTTACCCTTTGCTTCTGGTAGAGAGTAAAGTGAGACAATGGTACAAACTGGTTTCAAACAGTTTCCCGCTTGCATGCACAATGTTGATTCCTTTTCCATGGACCCTAAAACATTGACACCTGCCGATTGTATCGTTTCACTCTGCACTATGATGCGTATCTACGTCGCTCACGTTGCGCGCGGGCTAGTGGTATGACAAACGGAACCCGGAACAATGTGATCAGACCCACTGTGAAAACTTACTCTCCTTGGACCCTTTCGAGAGGTTGAAAAATAGTGATAAATTCCGTGCTTGTCAGTGACATCATATTTAAAAGGAGTTAACAACCCTGGCCCTCCCATACACCTCGAGCAAAAATACCCCCTAATCCGTTGAGAACCACATTGATCAGAAGGGCTCTTGCCCAGACAGCAGACCGATGTTGGCCCAACGTCGGCAACGGTCGATCAGCAAGGGTCTAAAAACGTCACTGTCGGTATCAGACTTTGGGCAAACGTTGGCTACAGAAGTACTGCTTTATCTCTCTGTGTGTTGCAGATTTGGTCAGCCCGACGTCAGTTTTTTGTCGACAGGTGACGTCGATTTGAGGTCAACCTTAGAACGTTGAACTTCTGCCCGAATACGGTCAATATCTGACGTTAATCAATGGTCCATGTTTTGACTTCGGGTGGACGTCCGTCTGTAGTCGCTGCGTAACTTACATCTGCACCGTAAAAATGTTACTGTAAAATGTATAATGTTGTACTGCCTTTGAGAGAGTAATCTACTGTAAACCACTTTTCAAGTTGTCACACATATTTGTAGTGTGTTTGTGAAATGCTTTTCAATTACTAAAATAATGTTTTACACTGTAAACTTTGACCTTAATGTGCACGTCAACACGAATGGGGCGTTTGTAGATTTCCCAAGTGATTCTGCCCTTTTTTAAAGTTCCACAATCATTTGATTTGTGATTTTCACATATGTTTTGCTTTGTGAATGCAGATTAATATGTAAACGCCATTTATTACCAGAAAAAGTAATATTTTAATGAAAAAGTTTTTTTGTTTTGTTTTGTTTTGTTTTCCATGTACCCGCCATGATTAATTTAGGGAGGCTAAAAAAGAAAAACAGCTCCGAAATAAATTTTAAGTATGATCCTGGAATCTATAACAGGGTGCAGAGAAGTAAACTCTGATTACATGAACAAGTTGACAAAAGTTCTGCTTGTCCATATATCAATGAAACCCTCCACCCCGGGGAAGTTTCCACATTTAATAGGTAACTTATGTTGTTGGCGATGGGATGTCACTTCAACATTTGTTAAATGCGAAAAAAGAATCCTGGAAAGGGTGGAATGAGCGTCGACTGGAAGTGTAATGACCAAGAAACAGCATTGCCTCAACGTCAGTTAGACGTTTTCATGGCATTTCGACGTTGATCTAACGTGTTCTCAACTTGTGAGTTATACGTTAACCTGACGTCGGCATTGGTTGCAAACATGCCGTCAGAAAGACGTTAGATACTGACGTTTTTTCAACGTTAACTTGATTATCGCCTTTAACGACGTTAATACAACATCGGTCAGCTGTGGGGGCGAGTGGTCATTTCGATGATAGCCATGTAACTGTAACGCTTGCATTTTAAAGTCGTTCGTTGACCAGCGAAGTTCAGTTCTGACCCAAAGAGCCACCGTTGCTAAGAAAAATGCGCCCTCTATTGATCCGGCTCAAAGCTCAGACCCTCCAGCCTGGTATCCAGATGTGCGCTCTTCGAAAAGTGGTATTAGACTTAAAAGAAAAACGAGAACTGCACGTACAGATGTTAGTTTTTTAATCTAGAGATTTGATAGCGTCTTTGAAGCCTCAACTGGCACTCAGACTCAATGATACGTTCTTTTGCAATCCATCATACAACTCTCCCCCTCCAAAAAAACAGTTTTAATGACAATGACACACTACCGCTAATAACACGCCCGCAAGACATGTCAAAGGGCAGTCAGATACTAAGAAAAATTATAAGGCTCCAAAGTAATAGCATTTTTATTGACGGTGCAACTTTGAAAAAAATACTTCCCCTGACAAGCACCTATTGAACCTATTTGGATTGTTTATACACTACTACGCAAATACCCATAAATTATGTTAGCTTCATGTACAGTATTTGTGAAAAAATGGAAGACAATGTAGATAAATCATTCTCATGAAATGTATGTATGTGTGTTGGGCATGTTTATGGCGTACATGTTCATGTAAATCAATTAAACATTATCAAGTGGAGATTCGTATAGGGTGATCAGTTTCCTACAATCGATAGCTGGATTTGTTTCATTTCGCAAACAACGAGTGGCCTGCTTAACAGCCACTCCAACAACGGTTATGAAACGAAAGCAACCTAGATTTAGACAACAGAAACAATCCTGTGTGTGCATAATAGAGATAAAGCGCGGTTCTGCCCCCCCCCCCCGCAAAATTGGAAAACAAACTGGAAATGTTACATTGGCTACTATTACTTGCCAAACACTTGAAAAACGCGCTGTATATGAATATAGGGTTTTTCGACTCCAAAAGTGAAAAGACAATAGCGAAAGTTAAAAGGTGGACGTCACGTGCGAAGGGTCAACCCCCCCTTAAAAAATAGGCTATGGAAACGCGCCTGATGGAGATGCATTGATCATAATGGTAAGCTACCCATAATGTCTGGCTTTCCTTCTTCAAACAGAAAAAGATAAGAAGTACAATCCCAATGCCAGTACGATCAGCTTTTTACCATACTCGAGATATACTACGACTAAAGAGAAAGAACTTTCAAAGGAGTTCAATGGCACGAGAGGGCGCCCTGCCGACATCCGGGATATTGTTCCCAATGACCGACCTCTTTAACGTTGTGGACCCGTGATGTGAGTGCGGTAGCTGAGGGTGCCGTTTTAGAATCTGAGAATATCTTTGTAATCGTGTGTTAACATTTGAGTATTAACATTTGGTTTGAAACATATCTGATCGGTTTATCATAAATAGTATCGTAATTAAAGTTTTTTACGGTAAAATAAGTCAAAAAATCAAAATTACTGTAGACGTGATATGTGGAGAACTGTGCGTTTGTTCATGTCTAGTACATGGAGTACTATTCGTGTAGTAGTAGGGCGTACAGTGTAGTCCCCAGGTCATGCTATTTAGCGTCAACAAGCTATTCATGCATATTTACGCAAAGATGTTTTGTTTACAATGTTAAGGAGGCTCCTACTTTCAAATTCAATCTATCATATCTATATGAAATGATATTTGAGTGACAAAGTCGGATTGGTTTGAGTGTTTCAGTTTTGTGCAGTCTGACCGGCCTCCATCTTTTTTTCGCGTGGATGGCAGAGGAAAGGAAAATGGCGGCCCCCATACATACGAGTAGCAAAAAATTTTCGTTTTTCTGTGAGAATCTGGAAGCAAATTCAGCGTTCCTTTTACATAGTCACGACAGTGGCAAGTGCTAGAGTCTCTAAAATATGATAAAACCATTTTTAAATCTGTAGAGGGTATTTTCAGGTTGTTGACGCTCTGTTGACACAATTTCAGTATTTGACATTTGTTGACGCTAAATAGCATGACTGTAGTCCCCTAACTGCAATGATGTGGGTCATACTATTTAGCGTCAACAAGTCATTCTAGCAAATAGCATATTTTTGCAAGCATTTTAAGCCTATAGCCTGCTTACAATGTTCATTAGGCTTCACCAAATAATCAGTATATCACCTATCCGAAATGATACTTGAGTGTGGAAATTTAAGCGACGAAGTCGGGCCTGCTCATGCAGCCCAACCAGCCATCTTGTTTTCGCCTGGAAGGAAAAGAAAAGAAAGGTCTGTAGCTACACTAGGGCTAGTCAATTGGGCTCCTGGGGACTTTGCGGGAAAAAAAATTTTTCCTTTGAGCCCCATACATGTATCTCTGATATGGCTTGACTCACCCAAGCCAGTTATTAAATTCATCATTTCAGCAATTGCCCAATCGTTTCTGTTCATGAAATTCCCATCTTTGTTTCCATTATCGTGCCATTTCCATTCACTACTACACCGTTTCCACATCCACCTTAGTGAATCACCAAAAACTTGTGCAACCCCTGTGGGTGATGACCTTGGAGAGTGTTAATCAAGGGCACATAAATTACTTCTTGGATTCAAGGGTGAAATCATTGCAGAGCCCACGCACTGACTTGTGTCTCTGTGATAGATGTTTTTGTTTTTGCTTGGCCTACAAAGTGCTTTTGCCATACTCGGCATTTTCAGTCACTTGATTTTTGTCGATCAGCGTTCAGTTTACTCAAATGTGTGCAAAAATGTGGGTGCCTTCGCGAAAACTCTCAACATCCTGATGTACGTGAAATAGTCAATAGGAATTACCCAGATTCGAAATTGCATGCTCCTCCATGGACATGGTACACTTCCTGAAATGCCTTTGCCCATCATGTTATGTCACATGAAAAACTTCAATAGGACCAGATGTATAAGTACATGTAGTCCAGTAGACTTGCCCTCGTCTATGGAAGGGCACCTTTTTTGAAGTGTGCTAGAAAAAGACTGATTTCAGTGCCAAAATATGGATTTGTCAAATACTGCTACTCCCTAACCCCAGATTGATTTGTCGCCATGGGCCGCGTCATTCGTGGACAGCGTAAGGGCGCTGGAAGCGTCTTCAAGTCCCACAACAAACACAGGAAAGGACCGGCCAAGCTGCGCTCACTAGACTATGCCGAACGCCATGGGTACATCAAGGGAATCATCAAGGTAGGCCTGCTTCTGGTACCGTTGCTACATCATCACCCTGTGTAATAGGATACGGTCCTATTTGCATCGATATTACACTAAATGTGCGCTTACACACTACATTATCAGCCCTACACACTGCATTGTCAAATATGTATCTGTTGGGAGCAGGAAAAATGGCTGACATTCTATGAGCAGGGATCTGCCGCTGCCGGTCGGGCCCGACCGGCACGCAGAATTGCCGACCGCCACAATCTGCCAAATCAACTTTTCCGACTGGCACGTATTCCCGATAAGAACCCAAATAAAATAGCATCTTGGTCGAGGGATCGATCGTGAAGATATGAAGATCGTGAAGAAACCGTAAAATTTCTTCGTAAATTTCACTTTGCACTGCCATGCATATCGTCTGCGCACCCACGTACGTGCATATGCAACATATCTGGACCAAATATTAACATGAACCAATACGAGGCTTTGTTACGCGCAATGCACGTGTACATAGTGCGTAAACGAATCTTTCCATTAGTTGGAAGACCACACATAGGCTTGCATATGCAACGCTCTCAGTGCACGAAGATCGGAAAACCCCCTCTCCATGATGTACAGCGTTGTTTGTCCAGTTCCGCATTTTACCCAGTTCCACAACTTGAAAAGAAAATTTTGCTTAACTTTCAGAAATACAAAATTGCAAATGACCCCATTCACACTTCGTTTAAACACTTAAAAATCTGGCAGAAAAACAATTTTACATGTACGTGCAAAACTGACAATCGACCGTGACTGTTTTTTCGAGCAGAAAATACATGCAACATTCGGTGCGTGTATTTTCTGCTCGATGTTGCATAAAACGATCACTGCGATCGCTTTTTAAACCAACGATCGCACCACATTCGTTAATTGTTGTTTATCCCACGGTGAAAATATTAACTCCGCAATTTTTTTATTCAAAAGTAACAGCATGATTTTGCTTTTCCGTAAACGAGTTCCATATGGCAAGATACACGCGCTCAGTATGCACGTGACACATGGCCAGATGTGTCAGAAAAGCAAATGGCCAATCTACATTATGTTCATGTAGACTTTAAAATGACTGTTCAGAAAATCTCTGCACACATTTATGAATGTCGTTATCCCATATGCATACTGTACGAACTTTCATACAAAGAAAATAAGGAAAATATTCCGCCAAGATTTTGCATGTTTCGCCTTATTTTCAACACACACAAAAAAATGATTTGAATAGCAATGAAAAATTATGGGCATCATAGAGATAGAAATTAATTCAATATTCAAGGGATTTACAAAATAAAATCAATATTTATTTCTACTCTTTTTTTTCTAATTCAATTGCCCGTCTAAAATTATCACCTCATCCTAGTTGACCAAAATTACAAATTTTCAATTTTTTTATTAAATTTCAGAAATTTCAGACATGAGATCCCTAATTCTAGGCTGTGTATACACAGCTGAAAACACTCAGAAAGTGCTGTTTCCGGCCATCTGGGGGCTTTTAGATTCCAAAAATTTTCTGGTACGCTCCGCGCCAACCAATGGTGCCGCTCCGCTTAGATAGTCCTGCCGGCACTAAAACCATCCTGGGCAGAACCCTGTATGAGACAATGGAACAGTGATCGTCAGATGCAAGAGTTATATCATGTTAGAGAAGTTACTTACGTTGAAAGTGTAAAAAGCCGCAAAGATCATTGACCGCATGATTTGCATTTCTTGCTTGAGATTTACGGTTTAAATCTCTGCGTTTTGATGCCAGGACATCATCCATGACCCAGGCCGCGGGGCTCCCCTGGCCAAGATCGTCTTCAGAGACCCTTACAGATACAAGAAACGAACAGAGCTGATGGTGGCTGCCGAAGGCATGTTCACCGGACAGTTCATCTACTGCGGCAAAAAAGGTAAATAGCAACAACTTGCTGCTGTGGACCCCTTGTAGGCTATTTTGGGCACTATAGAGTACCAAAGTGTGATGTCATTTTGAACCAGGATGTGCTGTGCAAATGATTGGAGTACATGTGCATGTCAGTTGCCACGCTTGTTCTTGCACTAATGCCTTTTACGCACATAGTTGTGCATTTGACGTAGTCACTGCGGTACACTCGGCCATTTGGACACCGTGTATATGTAGTTCAGTTGGATACTTTACACATGTACATGTATGTGCATACTTTGCAGACACCTTAGAGACCATGTGGAGATTTGTGATTTTGAAAACCATACTACATGCATGCACACCATTGGACAGTGTGACGCTATTCCATTTGGACATACAAGGGGCCGTTTTGTATATTATGGGTCATTTATGGCCAGAGGGGAAAGTGCCCCAAATAGTATTATTTAGAGAAAGCCTGCAGAATCACACTGAGACTGTAGAACTCAATCCACCTTCAAGTCTTGGTGGGAATTGAACCCCATTCATTGGGATGAGTAGATTAGAATGTGCCACTTCACCAACCCACGTGATTGTGATAAGGATACCTTGACCCTAACACTCCCAAATCCTCCAAAATTCTTTTCTGCAAAGTGGAGGAATTCGAAAGATTCAAGGTGTATGGCCAAAGTGCATGGCTGATTTCGAAGGATGCCACATGTGAAGGTCGTGGATCAGACCTTTTGTTGTTTATGCTTAGTCAAGCACAAATTCAGCCTGATATTTCTTTTGAATCAACTGCACAGCTCAAGAGTGCCATTCACACTGCCTCAATATAATGACAGGAATTGCCGGAAGATTTTGAAGGATTTGAGCAATTAAGCACATCTCCAAATGACATTTTTAAGAAATTTTGGAGGATTTGGGCTGAATGCAATTTTTTCAAATTGAAAATCAGAGGATTTCAGAGGATTCAGGATGGGTCCTAGTAAAAAGGCCTAAGGGTTATTGTTAAGCGTACTTTAGACAATCAATACACTGGGTCATTTGTGTTTGCATATCACCATAATGAAAGACTCTCCCGTCTTCAACCTTTGTTGCTCAAAAGCTGCCCTTACAATTGGCAACGTCCTCCCCATTGGCTCGATGCCAGAAGGCACCATCGTCTGTGCCCTGGAGGAGAAGACAGGCGATCGCGGCAAGGTTGCCCGGGCCTCGGGCAACTATGCCACCGTCATCGCTCACAACCCCGACACCAAGAAGACCAGGGTCAAGCTCCCCTCCGGAGCCAAGAAGGTCATTCCTTCGGCCAACAGAGCCATGGTTGGTGAGTACCAGTACCTAAACCGCCCCTGCTGTCTACAGTAACATTGCACCACGCTGTCCCCAGTCTGTGGCCAAGGTATTTCATCACTCCATATCCTCAGCCACATGCTCAGCTGTAGCCAAATCCCGCGAAAAGAATTAGAAGCCATTACTGCAGAACCGTCCTGTTCACACGCAGGTTGTATGCGGGCATTACATTTCTTTTCGACCAATAGGGTGTCTTGACTTGCCAAGGTGTGCACGCGCTCAAGTTAAGACATGGGTGTCAGTGCAGTGGCCCCGCAGGAATGGCGTCTCCTTGGATTTGTCTGTTAGACTTGAAAGTGGAAAATTCATTCAGATTCCCAAGCTGTAGTCATAGGCAGCATGTCCAGCTGCAGTAGTGCGCAATATACTTGTGTAGAGAAAACTATGTTAACCACTTCCTGCTGGGGACTTCAAAATCGGAGACGGGGTCTCCGAACTTGGACAAAGGAAACATGGCCCTGCAACAAAAGACCGTACTCAGAACAAAAGACCAGGCTGCTGGGAATTATCGACATTTTTCACTCTCAAAAGTGGTGATAATCCAGCCTTGTTTTGAAACCGTATACCAGGGTTTGGGGCATTGAGAGCAAGCGGATTACCACCGGGGACAAAAGCGTTCCACCACCACAGCGATTAGCCACACAGCACCGCTGCATGCTAATCTGGCCCTTATTGAAAAGAGGTCAGCAGTGCTCTGAGCCAGGTTCGTGAACAAAAGAAAGTTACATAACACCGCACAATTTGGGCTCTTTTTACAAGGCTGCAGGCCTGGCTGAAATACTCGGGCGTCAATTAGGGGTGTGCATTTGCGGGTATTTTTAGAACCGGGTACCCGTTTTTTGTTAACATCGGGTACCCGGAAAAGAGATCGCCTGATAATGGCATTGCACGCAACCCGGTGGATCATGTGCCCGAAACACGGTTCTTTTTGGTACCTAGGAAGCAAGCAGAACATTGTTCTAAACGTCGGAGATAATAGGCTCTCCTACCTTTTTATCAAACGAAATTGTTACCTTCAGTTTTCAAATTTTGTGTGGGTGTATGAAACAGAAAAACAAATCTTCACGGGAAACGTCAGAAAAAAGAACAGAGCTGCAAACCACGTACATGATATACGCACCTGCAAACGCTCAAAGGAAATGTCCCGGATGCTGCATGACCACGGACACACAGAACGCATGTGGCATGCACGAATGGTGAGCGCCGGTCGTGTCACGTGCGGACCAGATCAGTGCTATGTACGTCACGGGTTAAAAGGCTCAAAGTTTTATGTACAAAAATACCACCGTAACTCGAACAATGCCCACACCATTACATCCACTTATTTTGAAGTTTCTGATTCAAAAACCGCCACCAAAATGCTTCAAACGGCGTTGAAAGAATCGGAAGTCTAGATAGGGTCAGGAGTCATCGCAAGTTTATTTCTTTTCTGACGAGGACCAGCACGTTGCATAAATCAACGTAGCTGCAACTGTGTAATCCTGGCTTTCAGGACGCTGAAACTAACCTGATTGCAACGCGGGCCCAATTGTAGTGCCCTTCAGGCAGTCCAATCGCTGACACTGCAGCAGCCATGTGACCGTAAAAAGAAAGGTCATGTGACCACACATAAGGAAGCCCAAGTGAAAAAAATAGCAGCGCTCCACGTTGTTAAATGACTAAGCGATACGAAAGTTTTGCCACACGAAGGTACGTACCACGATGAAGTGAATTAACAAAAACGGAAACTCTAAAAAAGTCATTTTGATTAAGCGGACATTAGATGCAAAGGTTTATATGACTATTCAATTTAAAGAAATATTTAAAATCACACGTAGCGAGTGACCTATCGCCCGTGAATTTTAGTGTTTTTTTCGCTCTTGTGAACTAGGAAATTCCTGAACTAGGAAAATGACTTGCGGTACAATGGGCGGAGTGGGTAAAAAAATTAGCTGTCGATCTCCGAATTCAAGTTTCATGTATGACCGCGGGACCGGATTTTCATCGGCACGGTGGTTTTCCATGAAGTCTGTCCTTCAGTAAGAAATTTCACAGACATTTTATGCATGAATGTTTGTTCCTAATTTATTTACTTTTTTACGGGTACCCTGCCCGGAAAAATGGAACCGGGTTTTGAAATCGACGGGCGGGTACCCGGGTACCCAGCACAGGCCTAGCGTCAATGAAGATCACCTGTCAACTTTTATTAGTGCCTAAAGATTACTTCGTGCGGCTATAAATGACCGTTAAATGAAATGATGAAATTTTGAAGGATTTTGAAAAAATGATAGTCATGCCGCCCCAGTATCATCAACATTGAAAAATGCCCTGGCATGAAGTGGTTAACGATTCATGTTGACTATGTAGAAAATACGTGTGTATTCATTATTTTCAGTACATGTTTTGATGTTCAACATTATCACTAGCACCGTATAGTCAGTGCTCTTTGATTTTTACCCCCATTAGATAATGGATTCACAAACATTCGGATGAGACTCACACCTGTGCTCAATGTGATTCATGCTCTATATGAGTCCCTCCCCTCCCTGCACCAAAAGACCAATCGTGCAGGACTCGAAAAGTAATGTTACTTAAGGGCGAAACCCAGCATTAAGGACATACATTTCCGGATCCAGTGTAAATGAGTCCAGTTGTCCACCAAGAAGGCACTATGTGTTCCAGCAAGACTGTCATGATGTCCTGGCTTTTAACAAGAGCCGCAGCCGGGTAGTTTAGGCAGCATTCCCAGCGGCTAAGGGCTGGCAACCATTTAGACCCGGTTTGAAAAGGGCCCTCCGGTAGTCCGCCCTGTATAATGCCTGCCTGGTATTCAGGTTACTCCAGGCCAGTATCAGGCCTGTCTTCCTGTCTGGCAAGTACAGCCAGGTCATGAGGTCACAGCCTACAGCCCTCTGCCTATTTTAAGATCCCGGAAAGTGCCCAGCATAGAAACTATTGAATCCAATCTCATCACATACCAGAAAAGAGATACCCACCTAGGCCTGGTGGCCACAGCCAGTATCTTTGCCATTCAGTTCAGTTTTGAATTTTTTGGTTCCTCCATGCTTGTTGTGTTCAGGAATCGTCGCTGGTGGTGGTCGTATTGACAAGCCCCTCCTGAAGGCCGGCCGAGCGTACCACAAGTACAAAGCCAAGCGTAACTGCTGGCCGCGTGTGCGAGGTGTGGCCATGAACCCTGTGGACCATCCCCACGGTGGTGGTAACCATCAGCACATCGGTGCACCGTCCACCGTCAGGAGAGACACCTCAGCTGGTCGCAAGGTAAAGAAATGTTCTGGGCATTGATCCTTTTGTTTCTCCGTTTTTGATTTGCTTTCCTCCGTTCCTTTCCCAACCCTCACTTTTTAAACATCTGAGATCTGTCCCTTTCTGTTTCCAGTCTTTGGTAAAGTTTGGTTTTATGTCGGATATACATGTATAAGAGCTCTTAAATTATTCATGTTGATAAAAATCCACAAGGAAGAAACAGCAGATTTGATTTTTATATCAAATCTATTCATCTTACCACTTGTTCTGATTGATTTTGGCATGCAAAATCTATTTTCATCTTGGTTTAGTAGATGTAATCTTTTCAACAAGGCATAAAAGTCAAAAGCCTGTATGTCTACATGAACTGTCTATTTCAAATATGAGTTTGGTATGTTGTCGGGATTTAAGATCCATTTCAGATAATAAAAGTATGCCTGGCTTCACTAATGCATCTTAAACTGTGTATTTACATGTATAAAAGTGTCAGCTTGGTGTTGTGGTTCTTTCCTTGCCTTCCACCCGGGACCCACCTCTGTGACCCGGGTTCGAATCCCACCTAGGTCAGCATGTGGACTGGGTTTCCAGTCCCTTCCTGATTCCATGGGTTTCCATGGAATATTCATCCAGTGTTTTCCTGCCACCTCTAAAAACTGAACATCTCCTCAATATCTTCTCAATTATCACTTCATCCTGTAATTGGCGCTGAATGTGCTGTTGAATGAACAGATACAAGTACATTTAACTAAATTAACCTAGCGATCACGGAAAATTAAACCAACAGGAGTTCTAGAATGAACTTGAATGAGAAACACTTAGGCATTGACCGTTTAAAAAGGTAGCAGACTGGACGATTACTCTGGCAGCTAAAAATGATGTATGATGTTTTGTCATGTAAAATTGCTTATTTACACATTCTCTGTCTTTGCTTTTTTTTGCGTGTCTCATTTCATAGGTCGGTCTGATTGCTGCCCGTCGTACTGGTCGTCTGCGTGGTACCAAGAAGATCCCAGTGGGTGACAAGGAATAAGGCAGTTGCCAACCACCCGCACCTCAACAGTAGACCAACAGAACTGAATTTATCAAAGTGCATGTATTGTAACGTTGGATTGAACACAAACCGGATACATGTATTTCTGTTTCCATAACACAAAGCATCTGCATTGTGAACGATTTGCACTGCAATAAAGACAGAGAGTATACAGCAGAGAGTGGTTTTGCATTGATCTTTGTATGTTGTATTATCAATCTGTGTATTAGTCCGCATTGTGACTTAAAAGAAAAAAAATTTCAAGCATCTACATGTGTAAATGCAACTTTCTAATGCATTTTGGAGAGTTGCTTTCACGAGGGGTGGGGCAGGGGGCGTGAGTCCCCCCCCCCCCGTTTTTCAATTTTATTATTTCCTGAAAAACTAAGATGTTAAGTACGCCTACACCTGCAACTACAAGCTAGTCTCAGATGAAGCCAAACATCCAAGTCTTCTTGGGACGACGAGGGGGAGGGGGGTCCTTGAGCAGTATGAGCTGTGAGCGGCAAAGAAAGTCTGGCCCCAGCCTTCACTAATGACAAATCCTTTGGGGTGCACCTCTGATTTTATCCACAGAAAAATTAACAGTGGGAGCGACACCAATTTTTGTGGCACATGATTACAAATTCAAGGTCGTAATATGCAAAGTGATTCAGATTTTCGGTAAGAAATTCCACATAGAAAGTGAAAAAACATCCTTTTTAAATATACATGTACGTGTGAATTTATCATGATTGGCGCACCCATATAGTTGAGCTCAAGACCAAGCTGAACACAGGGAAAGTTATTCCATCCCTGACATGCCTGAAACAACCTTTGAAATGAATGTATACAGTGTACATCGAATTTCACAACCACAAATTCACCCACATAATCATGCAGTACTTCCAACAGGGTTGCAGTTTTTCAACTGCACACCCCGAGAAGGAAAAATGAGCATAACTTGTGGGGTTTTTTTTCCATTCATTATAATTTTTCCCACATAACTTGACACATTTTCAATACATATAATTATATTAGGGAGTCATTCATAATGATGTGGACGGAGAACCCAAAAAGCAATGCTTCTCGAGTAGGGATTCCCCTATTGAAAACTAAAATATAACTTTGAACGTTAACTGGAAAAAAATAGTTACATTAAGCACTTAAGACGCTTAAAAGACTTTTTGGAGACATTCACAATAAGACCCCGATTTGTAGGTCAATTGTGATTTCGCTGTGATACTTTATGGACGCAAGAATATTCTGTCTGCTGGGAGGATATAAAGGTTTCCATGGATCTTGGTCATCTTCAGACATGGGCGTACACCCTGGGGGGAGGGGAGGATGGGGTTATTCACCCCCCTCATCTTTTTGACCAGGGGGGATAGGCTACTGAATCATCCCCCACCCCATCCACACACACTTCGCGGAGAGAACAAATTCAGGTGGATTGTAGAAAACGTTTTTGAACTTGCCATCAACCAATATTCAGTGCTCAATTCGCTCTTTACCGCTGGCGCCATAGGCATACACAGCCTCGATCTGGCAGCTTCACACAATAAATACATGCACTGGCGGTGCAGCGATTCGCGTGTGTTGCTTAGTAATTTTGCTCGTGCTGCGTTCTTACATTATGCGATTGGACAATATTTCAGAAAGCTGCATTGACGCGATTCTGAAGAGATTGTACAAGTTTCCAGTTCGAAGCTCTGCATACCTTTGCCGGCAGCGTGCAAAGAGCGAATAGAACTCTAGAAGGGAGAACAGCATAAAGACATCCATGCCGTTCTGATGTAAGGTTCTGCAGGACTGTATAAATACACATTACAGCAAGTCATCCCCCACAATTCCCCATTCTCCCACCCCCCTCCAAATTCCCGGCACAAGTTGACGTGACTGTCTCCAGAGCCGGGGCTGCGTCCTTGCCACTGACATTAAACGGTAAACCAGAAGGTGGTGTCGATAAAATCCGTTAAATCTTTGCTGTACACTGACCCTTGGGCCGTGGGAGCCAATGACAACGGATTTGGGACTCAAAAAGTTCTTTAATATAGAGAATAGACAAAGGCACGAACATTCTCGAAATTTACGAAAAGTGTATTTATTCGAAGTACATTGGTGAATGTCGTACACAAGACTCGTCAATATTTCAACATTCAAACGGCACTTAAGTTGCTGGAGAATTTCTAAACATACGCACACATCATCGGACAGCTTTACACACGTTTATTGTTCAACTCAAACCGACAGTGTTTGAGTTGATACATTGCTTTAAAGTTGCGTAATTTGCTGTAAAAGGCAACACACAGTACATAGCGATGAAATTTTAAAAATTTATATAATGTATAGTTTACTCCTTTTCCACTTTTAATATTTTAATAGTCATTAATGTATTGATATGGTACACGCTGTAAATAATAGTCCGCTAAATATCTTGCACGAATTTGTAAAATATTGATATTTCCTTTTTTCATTAAAGGCAATCTAACACATACGGAGCATTACACAAATCAGAACATCTTTATCTTAAAGTTAAAACACTCTTGGCACGTTCGTAAGTCCACGCCGTTATTTGCGAGGGTGCTGTTTCCTTGTAATTTTCTCCGTTTGGATTGAAGTTCGTACTGAACCCGAGTCTGGGTCAACGCTTTCAGGTGTGCACAGAATGCCCGTGCGTTCTTCAGTCCAGTAATAAGCTACCGGCATTGATCTCCACTTTATAATGGAGATCAATGGCTACCAGTGTTTCGTAGCGTTGGCGCTTCCTTCACAGAACTTCCCTCTTTAAGAATTAAGTCAGCGGTCACTACTTACATCCCTGCCAATGGAGTCTATCGGTCTTTCACAAGCACAGTATATTAAAATAAATATAAAACGTAAATCAATGAAACCATCAATCAATAAAAAAGGCCCTACCACTAAGCGCCGATATAAACACACAAAACATTTTTGTCTGCAAGTACAATAAAGGCAGTGTTTGCGAGTTTTATGTCAAGTGTGAGCCCTCTTTTACACAAACACATCACTGCATGTATGAGAACTCTGATTCAGCCATATTTGCCTTGGTCATTACATAAGTCAACGCCAAATATACTTATACCCAGCAAGAAATGAGACCTTGGGGTACCCCCCCCAACAAGTCCAATCCCTATACACATTCCAGACTATTGTTACTTAACACATCCCCCCCAAGATGTCTGAAAGGAATTCCCCAGATTCCTGCGAGACAATGACCAACACAAAGCAGGGGGGGGGGTTCTCTCCGTCTCATACCTTGAATATGAATATACTTGGATTGAATTACTCAGACAGAATCCTCTGCTCCAGGCACGGACATCATTCCAAGTCTCCAACCACTCTTATACATTTAAAGCAATATAATAGGGCGGAGAAGAACCCCCCCCCCCATTAGTCATTGTTATATCGGAATCTTATGAATTCTTTTGAGACAGGGGGGGGTGTTAGGTAACAATGATCAAGAGTGTCTATAGGGTTTGGACATGTAAAAGGGTACCGCTCCGTCGCATATCTTGCCGGGTATAACAGCATTTGTCAGTGTAGGCCTATCAACCTGATTCGTCCTCCATTTCCACATATCCTCAAGACTAAGTAAGTATTCCTCAATGATCCAAATTATGAGCTGGTACATCAGCATGTACATGTACCCAAATAATTACACTTCCACTTACCAACCAACGCAGTGGCGTACCCACCGGGGGGGTACCAGCTCCCTTGGGACATATTGCAGGTTTTAAGGTACTGAAAGTGTCGACAATTCAGAAAAGGTACGGGCACATTTGGACGCAAGAGGGAGTTTTACGGATGAAAAGACTTACAAACCTTCCTGGAACTCTCGACCCAGAACTTGGATACGCCACTGCAACGTTCTGTCTGTAGCAACGTGAACAGACCAACAAGTCTCAAAAGTGAAATTATCCCACCAAATGCCTCTACAACTTCAACCAACTACACTGGCGTCGTAAGCGGGGGGGGGAGGGGGCAGGGCCTACACTCCTCCTCCTGCAGATTTTCGACTGGGAGCCGCCCCTCCCCCCTTGGCAGGTCCAGGGTTGGGTTTAAATGGCTGATGCTTGATGGGTTTAAATTATTCTTCTGCCACCGCTGCAACCAAGCTCATTGTACCAAACACTCAACTCCCACCCTCTAATCCACTGCACGCAGTGACAGCGTCTGCTGGCACCCCATCCAATATCACCCCGTCCCAAGCCCATAACGTGCCGAACAGATAACTCACTGTCCCACCTCTACCCACTGCAGTGAAGTCTGCTCTGGTCAAACCACCAGTAACTTTAATCTACAGCCTGGCGGCGTCTTGCTCGGGAGGCATGGACTTGCTCAGCCGGTTCGTCTTATTGCTCCCACTTGTTACCCGGCTGGCGCGCGTGTGGCTGGTCCGCCCGGAAAGGCTTTGCAGCAGGGCAAGACGCTTCCGCAGGCCCTTCTTTATCTGTGGCTCGAATAAAGAATAATATGCTCGATTAATTTAACTAATTCATATGAGTGTGACTGAAGAAGATGTTTCAAATCAGAACTAACAGTGAAATCGTTGGAAACACTAGACCGACATTAATTGTAAGGACTTTCGATCACTGTCTGTGGAAGTAGCCTGTGAACGGATGGCTCTCAATCGGGGTCTTTTCTGGCTCAAGGGTTGATGTTTTTTCCGGTGGACTGTTAAGAGTATGACTGGATGTATGAGCACATGAAATGGCATTCGTCTTTTGTCTCATACTTAACCCAAGTGGAGAGGTGCAAAATGATTCGTTTGGACGATTTGGAAATGAACGCGCAAATCCCATGTAAGAAACAAATGATTTAAGACAGCCCACTTGAACCGCTTAAGTGAAATGAATGTTTATTACTAAAAAGCAAAGGATGATTTGCAAATGAACGAAGGCATTTGAAAAAAAGCAACTGTAACCCACTCTAGATGTGCATTGATACTGGGGACTGAGTTTTGTCACCCCTTGTTTACTTAATAGACCGTATCCGCGCAGGGGGCCCAATTTCAGTCGTAATCCTGAAGGTATACATTTGAAACTCTTTTTGGTACTAGGTGATTTTGGGAGGCAGAATGAAATCGTAGATTAGTCTGGTTCTTTAAATTTAACGTTTCCAAATGCATACACTACGTTTGGGAATCTGATTGAACTTTGGTCCCCCGCGAATACGGTCTATTGGACTCGCAGCCACGAGAACCGCGAAATGCAGTTCTGACGGTTTGTGCGTTTGTGCGTCTTAGAGTGCACGGCATTTCTTACCATAAATCTAGTTGTTTATTGGCGCCCGTTAGTTGGTGTGGACTTTTAATGGACAGGAGAGAGAGCCAGCCAGGAGGTTAGTAGAACCTACTCTTATCTCATTCATTTGTGTGCTCTACGCATACGAATTTATCATTCGAAATGGGTATGATTCCCTTGGTTGCAAGCGACAGCACGAGTCGACAATTCGACAGAAAGAGACGGTCGACAGAGTTTATAGGTTGCTGTTCGAATAATAGGTGTTAGTTTTACATTAATCTGGACGAAGACCAAAGTAGAGCCTGAGTGATCTGAATCTGAATCATGTCGTCGGCAAAGCCTCCATCAGGAAACATCACACCGACTTGAGGGTTAGTTTGGGGTGTGGAGCCATAGTATAGACGTGTCTTTGGTAGCTTATTTACAAGCACTAAACAATTTAAAAATTGAATCTGAGTGATAAATCTAATATATCATTTTCATACTTATATTACAAACATAGAACCAATGAATTTCTTAACAAAACAGAAGCAAATGATACAAGCATGACTATTATATTCAAGCAAGCCGTGATCGTGTGTATGGCACACTGTTTTATAGAAGGCCCACAACACTCAAGCGATGACAAGAAGACTTGAAGCAGCAGTAACTTTTTTGGCAGCGGTGAAAAGGCACACGAACACTGCAATCGTGTCAAAAGCTGAATCACCCTACCTTTTCGGAACTGTCTTGCTGTCTTTTAGCGATTCGGACTTTTTGGGGTCGGACATTTTGGCGGCGTTGGTGTTGGGCGGGGAGTAAGCCACGCGGCTTCGCCTAACCCTCTCCGACCGTGCATTAATAGCATTCCTTACCTTTCCGCACGTATAGTCATATCCAAGGAGGCCGCGACGTGTTAGAATTAAACAAAACATGCAAATCAAAGAAAAGAGTTGGGATACTGAGGAACAGAACTGTGCAAACCTAGCTGAATCCTACTCTGTTTTAGTAAACAGTAAAAAAAAATCGGACTGCTCACAGGTGCCGTACACAAGGTTTGTGCGATAAAAACACTTTGTGTTGGAGAAATACTATGGTCATGTCATGAGATGGGGTTCCTATATTTTGTTCAAAAGTATACTAATGGACTTCAGTACCACGTTATTTGTATTGAGATTGTATGAAAACTACAAACATATCAAAAATATCTTGCCCATCAAACAAAAATGGTAAGCAAGGATAACTCAATCAAAGACCAGAAAATACGTAAAATCGACGCCCCTGGCGGCCGTCTTGGCGCTAAGGCTGCCTTACCTCGTCATTCAGAAGACAATAGAGGATGAATATGAAGACACCCTTAAAAGGAATGCGAAATGAGAGTACAAATTAATTAAGGAGCAATAATTAATTAAGGAGCAATAAATACTGTTGTCGTCAATGTTATCAGCTGTTGTTATCGTTAATGTCGTATCCTAGTCTTTCCAGTCACTATTATTTGTTATAATGCCTTCACTTTTTATTAATCCACAGCCACTGTGGTAAAGTTTAGCTGAAGAGGGGCCCTTCGTACATCTTAAATAATTTTATTTTGCAATGGAGCTGCAGTCGGGTGAAAGAAATTGAACATACTTGCAGAGAATTCATGACGACAAAGATGTAGGCAAAGATGAGTGTGGCTGAATTGAAAGACAACATGCCGATCAACCAGGTGCACCCCAGCAGCGGTAATGTCAAGAGGATTGCTCGCAATGCTATTCTGTAGTCGAAAAAAGCAGATGAACAATTGGTCGTATGAATAAAAACTAGAAAATGCTGTGAAGTTCAAGCAAACAGCAAAAACATTTACTGAGAGGTAAAGCCATTACGAATAAGCAAATGCTTGAATTTGTAGGAATAAAATGTTTCTTTTACTGTTCAGCATCTACTAGTATAAATATTAGCAAATGCTTTATGCTTGTGGCTGACTGCACATCCGAATGTTTTTTGCACAATAGGGATCCTGTTGTCTGACGCACAGACGCGCAAAGTGCAGCACGGTGCTGTATCTTGAGACCTCAGCATGGCAGATAAGCATGATGGAAGTAATTTTGATCGCAAAAACCTTGATGAAGAAAATTGCTCTGCCTCTCTCAAATCGGTACAGCAGCCTGGATCTGGTTTCTTGAGATTCCCTCCTAAAGGCATACAGCGTTTCCTTTCGAATGACATTCATGAACGCTGCCATTTTGAACATTAGTAAATGCTCCTCGTTTTCAAGCTTGCCCTGACCCAGTCTTGAAAAATGTCAAGTAAAAACTCCAGTTCTGTAGAACTTACTCAATTTTATTCATGCAAACTGAAGCAACTGCTTTTGTCAAGCACAGTAGTAAAAAGTAAATACGTAAATACTTAGCAATTGCACGGAAGTAAACCCATTTGCTTCATTATTATTCATACGAACACGAGTATTAATGCTTCAAAAATGGTAGTAAACGTAAATGCTACTTTTTATTCATACGAGCCAATATACCCGAAGAGCATGTTAAAATTTTAAAAAACGGTTTCATATTCCAGTGACTTCTTAAAAACTTGCTCTGATTTTTTCCCCAGGGAAAGAAAATCTCATCATTCATTAAAGTCGAAGCAGTCATTACAAGAACCGATAGGCAGGTTATTACATGTATATGCTGACGCTTTTCAAGATGTTAAAATTTGTGTGATGAACGATTAGTTTGTCTTTTGATTCGATAACGAAAATATATAATCTTAAAACTTAGTAGTTCCAAATATTTCCATTCAGTTGATTAAAATATGCAACGCAATAAGCGCAAATATATTCCTTGATTTTCACAAAATTATACCTGATTCTCTCGACTTTGTTCTTGTTCATATTCGCTCTCAGGCTGAGAAATACACGAATGACTTGTACCAGAACTAAAATATTGATCTGTAGGGGAAAGAAGACGGATTTCGAAATAAGAGGAAAGAGAAAACATTTTAGATTAAATTTTTAAAGGAGACTCCTGGCTTGTACCTCGGAAAAGCCAAGATTAAATTAAAACAGCACATAATTTGAAGATAACAACTTGAGCAGTAGTTACCAAGACGACTGTTGCAGCCGGACCAACGAATGCCCAGATTCCACCGTTCTGAACAGTCAACCAACATCTAAACAAACCAATTAGGAAATGTTAATGAATATGCGAGGCCTGAAAGCGATGTTAGTAAATTAATGAAACACGTAAATAGAACCCCAAATGGGCCTTCTTAGTTTAAGCGATCACGTGATTCCATTCACCATTTTTAAATGATTTTTATAGAATTCCACTGAATCGTTACAAACACATTACTTTAAGAGTCTTCCCTATACGTGTATGCTCTGAATATATTTTAAACATAAATGCTTTTTTCCCTTTTGTTTTTCTTATATAAAATATTTGTGCCGCCTCAGGTTCCACAAATGCTTATTATGTCTGTTAGAATTTTTTTTAAAGTCCTATTCTCAGGAATACACAGACCCTTCTTCTTTTTAAACGAAACGAGGTACTATCGAAATTCACTGTCGTGTTATCATTATTTTTCAGATAAACTCGATGTCTGTAAAAACTGGAGAGGTAACGGTATCAAAGGTCGGTGCATCGTTTTATATCTTGCGCGAAAAGAATTTATGTCAAATGGTAGATTTCCTTTCTTCACAAGTGAATGGATGTTGTTAAGAGATAATATAGTTCAAATTATAGGAGTTTCAACCAATTATTATTTTAAAAAAAACAAAAAAGAAATGTCCTGTTAATGAATGATGCCAATTACAGCGTGGGCGTGTCACCGACACGAGTCAGTCGCTGCCGCTTGGAGGCGCACTGCATTTATTATAGTCTCTTCCTTCAAGTTGTTTCTCGAAAGTTCTCTTTGATTTACAAGCGGAGAAATTGTGTCAACAAGCGCTCTTTGAGATGGAATTTACAACTGCTCCAAATTGGGTTTGACAGGTGCATGGAGACGCGGGTTTGTCGGAATTCACTCTGTTTGCCAGAACAATACGTCTGGAATTTCGTTCAATGGAATGGGGCATATTTTTAGGGCTTACGAACGGGGCGTGGATCGTATCTATCAATCACCAATTGACTGCCGAACCCTGGATTTCTGGGCCTTCCACCATTCCGCTTTGTAAATATTTTAATTTTCTGCATCTGTTGGCAATCGTTTTGAAGTCAAGCCGTCCTAGTAGACAATTGGTTCTCCTTTGAACAGCGGGCAAATGCCAATCACCGCCATGCATCAAAGATTGTCTACACTTACTTTCTAACCAGTCTAAATAATGCACCTGTGGGAGACTAGTTTGTTGTCAGATTTGGCATGTGACGTTAGTGGCGCCCTTGCATACAGGCCACGAGGCCACTCTAACAAGCTGTCTATGTTTGAGAATCGCTGTAGTCCTGACTGGATTGCCATCTACAATTACACGAATACTGCGCCTTGTTTTATCGTGGGGGCGAATTATTTACCTCTCAGTGGTATCGTAAGAACCAAAGGACGCTGCCATGGTGACCCCAACGATGACGAGAGGAAATACTGCAAGGAAGATCGGACGAGGTAGATATTTACAGCAGTTACAATTTCACTGATTATATACATGGGAACATTGCAATTACTTTCCTTCCGGGGAGCAGCAGTGTTTCTGCAGACATTACGTTTGTTGCAGTGTGTTTTCTGCTACAAGGTTAGAACAGCGATCATTTATATCTGGGGGTTTTAATCTTAAGCGTCAAAACGAGGAAAGATTACATTTGATTTGCAAATTCGGGGAAAGGATGTTCATCAGGAGATTGGAAAACTCACGTCATCAGTTAATTAACTTCGATCAATTTGAAAGCTAATAAGGACCAATTACGTTAGACTAAACATTCCCTTGTTTATATTCCCATCGCCACTTCACAAAGAACAGATGCGACCAAAAAAGGTGGCTGAGATTGATTTTGATGAACAAGGAGTTACCAAGACAATAATTTGGATGGTATATTTGAAGAGCCAGCGAACGTTCTTACCCCAACCAAGGGTGAAGTAAGTAGGAAGTCTCAGCCATCTCGTCTTGGCTGAAGTCGTCTTGGAGAGAAGGAAGATGCCCTCGTTCAGCATCCAGAAGAACGTTGCCAGGAGGAAAAAATGCACACAAATACCTACACTTTTGCAGACACCCTGTCATCCAAAAGGCAACCGGTGAAAGTTCAGTTTAATGGAATTTCAGTCTCAGCTTCTATAAGTTTACTTTATATGAGAAACTGAATTCACAGGTTGAAGCGTAAAAATGGGAAACCAGCCTCAAATCGAGTTAAAGTCTAGTAAGGTTTGAGTGGACTCTGAAATAAGTTTACTACTTAATAAGAAAACACTTGTACAACTTGCCTTTGACAGATAGAATGAAAAGTGCAAGCCATACTTACGGTAAACCTTAACATTTTAAACGAGCTTATTAAAATGTTTCACCTTATTTTCTGTCCTGTCAATGCCAAAGACGAATATAAGCTGAGCCAGGAGGAGAGATATGGCCAAGTTCATATGGATGATATTCCTGTCTGCCCGGTACATCCTTAAGGATAAAACCCAAGAAATGTTCAAGCCTTTAAGGGACACCAACATTCAAATATCAAGGATTTTTCTTCTTCAAGATCTGGGGTAAGAAACCTTTTTGAACATTGAACATAGTTTGTAGTAAGTTCATTAAGAGGAATGGTTTCATATGCACAGATATTACTGTGCACAACGTTTGACATAGCAGACAAATACTAACTGAAATTCCACAAACAAGCTTGAAAGGACAGTTTGCGAAATATGCGCTACTGGTGCCTTTTATGCAACAGACCTTACCGTGAGGTGTGTTCTTGTTTTTAGTTTCTAATGACTTTTCAGAAAAATATCTCTGAAACGACTTAAAAACTCTGTCATGTTGAATACACAGAAGCTTCTTTGAAAACAATTTTCAAACTTTCAACAATGCTCCACAGTTGGACATTGCGCAAGGGTAGTTGCTTATTGAATCGGCTAATACAGACTTTTAATTTATTGTATTGGAAAAAATATTGCCAGCGAACCTATACTGCCAGCGAACCCATGACATCCATACATGCAGTCTTTAACCTAAAGACTTCGTCACAGGCAGTGAAGACGGAATATCAGTGTTTAGAGAGAATTGGTTTCCTTTGTGAACGACAGAGAAACCACGTTTGTACCTTTGGCTGAAGAAGATGATAAGCATGATTGAAAGGCATGCTATAGACAAGGCACATCCTGCCCACGTAAGGTAGTCCAGTATTACTGGCAGTGGTTCCTGTTTGTGACAAAAAAAGGGGAGAAAGTATAGAGCAAAGATTGTATATAGCTCTGCGTAGCGGCGCAAGATGGAGAACTTCACCGTGAATACGCGCAAAACCCTGTAATGGCTTGGGCGCCATTTGAGCAAGCGGCACGCCTGCACAGTGCACGTTAATGCGCAGGTGCAGACGCTGCGACTGGCACGCACGCAAATTTTTTTCCGTAGGTGGGGGAGCGAAAATTATATGAGCGTTGACACTTAGAAATTAAAGTTCTAAGGCAAATGTCGGACTTTACTTTCCTATTATAAAAACATCTTCCAACCAACAAATTCTACAATAAGAAAAAAAGATAACTACGTACATGTAGATTCAAACCCTGGTTCTAAGGATAACGTGCTTCTAACAGAGCTACGATGCAAGTCGGCCAGAAAAGCACTTTTGTTGTATCTTATACTTAAAAGTCACGGTGTACGCCATGATAATTACCCCAACCTACCTATGGAAAATACGCATCTGGTGCTCCTGCAGCTGTGCAAAAACTTGCATTGCGTAGGTGTATCGCTTGCTAAAATGGCGCTTATGGAGTTTACACCTTTGGTGCAGAGCTCTCCATCTTGCACCGCTGCGTGGCGCAATACAATCTTTGGTATAAAGGACTGCTTTGATGTACAACGACTTGAAGTTTACAGAACCATAAAGACTAATCCGACTAGATGCCATAACTGCGGTGGCACAAACGCTCGCGTACCACCTGTTCACGAGCGTTGTGCCACTGCAGTAATGGCTTCTAATTCTGGTGGTCGAATTACACTATACGTGAACTCTAATTGTGCGGTTCAGAACAAAAGTCGTCAATGAACTTAACGTTACTTTTGTTTTATCCTCGGTAGACTTTTGCAAGATGTACACATTCAAGCAGAGACTGTACTGTGTAGTGTGAAGCACTTTACATTTTAGAGTTTCTCATACGGTTTTAAGTGTCACTTGAACACACAAAATCATGAACTGTGAGCTGTTGGAACATTCAAGGTTTCCTTACTTCTTAAGAAATAGGCCATTTGAATTATCATGTATCTGCAGACTTGAATCAAGTTCGACTAATGTTGCTCTTCCCACTCAGCCATCCCAGCCCTGTACACAGTACACGTTCGTGGCGCTCGACAGCTCGCATAACCCTTATCAGACGCCCTCATTCGATAGTCTATATTGTACAACCTGGTCGAGTTCGGGCAGCCTGTTCTTGACACGGGTTTGTTGTTCTCGCGCTCAAACGGCAGGAACACGACTTAAGAACACTGTTCTCGGAACAGGATAAAACACCACCTCCTCGTCAGGGTTTTACGGGAACGCACAGAAAAACTCGTGAGATTTTGACTTTTGAACAGCTGCAAAAAGTAGAGATATGGCTTCCAAAGCCATAGACAACAGGAAGTTTTGCATAATTAACATTAATTATTTTCCATAACACAGAAACGAATGTTCCTGTTTATAAAGAAAAGAATTCAGCCCATCCAAACATTAACTCTCGAATAACGTACCCTACATGGACGCGGCCATGTTGCATGTTGCTTGTCACTAACTACCAGCGATAACCGGTTGTTTGTTCCCGGCGTTCGAGCAGCTGACCCACGAACAACAAATCGAGCTGTTCGTGAACATACGGGAACAAGCTGCCCGAACTCGGCCCCTGTCTCTACCCCACGGACGTTTATAATAAAATCTAGACTCGTAATGCCCTTAATCGGGGAGCGGGTTAGCGTAGCGGTTCTTTCCTCGCTTTCAACCAATGAGGCCCGGGTTCGAGTCCCGGCTTGGCCCAGGCTGAAGTGCATTTGGTTTCCAGTCCATACTCGCTCTCGCAGGTTTTCTCCGGGTACTCCGGTTTCCTCCTGCCTCTAAAATTGGACCTTCTTCCTAACTCCGTAATGTGATGCTGATTAATAAAGTGTATGACTAAACGTACAGTTATTGGCGCAAATAGCCTGAGTTGCTGAAAGCGCCATTAAAACAAAACAACAACAACAACTAATGCCCTTAATCAGCCATTTTACCGAGCCGAATACAAAGCTTTCCTAGGCAATGCCCGCCTTTGTTCTTCCTGTCGTCGATAGAGGGGAGCCAACCCACGCATTTGTATTCAGCTCGGTAAAATGGCCGCTGGTTGGCTTCTTCTTCATACAAAGGCGTTGCAAGTCCAGGTTTTTTAAATACGTCCGTGGTCTACCCCCGTCGGTGATAAGTTATTTATTCATAATTACATATGAACGACGTTATCTTGCATAATGTAAACGGAATAGCAACCAATCAAAGTAGTAATACCTGCAGACTCGTTCATTATAATGCAGGTATGAACGATGTAAAAACAAGTCCGGCAATGTGATTGGCTGCTACCACTTTTGGTGCATGAGCCCATTCGCTGTGTACAAACGGTTGGCAGATTCGCCTAGTCGGATTTCTGAACTCATAGTAATAAGTGGACACGAGAGGGCGCGAAGCAAGTAACGCCGCGCAGCGTTAAAACCGCGGAAATCCAAAGCATAAACGTTTAGGCAGACGTACGTCACAGAGGATTCCAACTTGGTCAAGTCTAACATGTATCCCACATAATTGCAGGCCAGTCAACCCTGATGATACCTAAGTCGGGGTAATATTTCATGTTATTCAAGGGCTACCTTATCGTGCGATATTCGCATGATGACAGCAAAGCTGGTGAGATGTGTGATGTCGCAGGTGATGTGCGTGTCGTTGAACTGAGCGACGACACATCCCTCAGATGACCACACCCCTTTGTTTCTGAAATTGAATTTAAAAAAAAAATCATCGATTCAAAAAGGGGGAAAAGACCAAGCAAGGAGACTGACTGACGTGGGATTGGAGTCTCCTGCCCCCAGTGCACTCTCTTTAGACCAGCTATAGCCATATGTTAGGAGACCACTAAACCAGTCAGTGCTAGATAGCGCGCTTTGTTGAACGCCTGTACAACACTGGAGCTCAGGGGATATAATCTCTACGATTCAATTTGCTCATCATTCAAAATTTGTTAAAATGGATAAGCTAACTTTGATGAGAGCTATATTCTCATTTCAAATTCGTATAATTAGTTATTAGTTTGACGCATCTACTAGCATATTTTTGTAGTACACGACATTGCAATACTCTATTTGAGAAATGTGAACATTGCCAATAAAATACATGTTTTTAAATCTTACTTCATACCATTCACATCATTAAAAAGGCAGATCTATTTGCTTATTAGCTCTTTATTATACAAGCATCGGTTGAGTCTGGAATGCTTGTGCTTAGCTAGTGCGGTACACGGGACGGATCAATTTAAGCAGACACACGCTCTCAGTGAAATGTAAATTACTTAATGGAATGCTATAAAAATATTGAAACAACCATCGTTCACTGTCAGTTATGTGTTTCACGTTTATACCACATCAGACGTGTACACACGTGTACGAGATCACGATCAAGCCTCCTTTATCTCTTTATTGTCCACTCTCTCTGTGGTTTTTACTCCGGCCTACGTGCATACAAGGTTTCAGATATCTGTTTGATGAGTTTCAAGTTAACATGACAGAGGCAAATAGGTCTACAATGACGCTTCGCTCCCATCCTTTATTAGGAGTTAGCATTTATGCATGCCGTTTGCAGTAGTACTGGCATTCGGTGGGGAGTGTGTATGTCATTTATTGATGCCAAACCTTTTGATGTGAATTACATTTTTACAGAACCTTGGATTTCAACACAATTTGAAAGACGCATAAGGCTCGGTGCGAGACAAATATTTTAACAGAAACGATAGAGCTTAATTCGGACTCCGCGCCGGGCCCTCAAAAACCGACACTACTTAATCCAGCCATCTGTCAAAATCTCGTTTGTTATGAATATCCGTTTGATTTCACAACTATTTTTATACCAATGATTATTTTAACCAGGAAGCACAATAAACTGTTGGCAGTGTTCCGAAACAATTACAAACTCCACAGTTGACCTGAAAAAATCCAGTGTACCCCATGATGGCACGTTTTCATCAATCATGCATATGCGCAGACATGCGTTGTATTCACATAGAAGATTATTGTCACTGATGGAAACCTGTCTACACTAAAATTTGACGGTAGCGGAGCCTGTTTCATTCGGCACGACCAAGGCCTTCATTATATTTCAACGAGATAGATTACTTCAGCATTGACCACACCGTGTATCAATAAATAAACGCCAAGCAGTTGCGTAAATATGACAGTCATTGCAATTAATTCTCCAACGAAATCCGGCCACGCGCTTGAGTTAATAATTCACACTTGTTTATTTATCATATACCCTAATCTTACGGTAGGCCTATGTGCTCTACCCATCATCCCGTTTGCCGCATTACAAATAACGAATATACTTTCTGACAATATCAGGCAAACGTAGACCTATACGAAGGTATATTTCCATCCGTTCTGCTCGTAGTACGGGAAGTTTGCTTGTAAACACAGCTACGGTTTTCTGTAAGATATTGCAATCAGCTACAACCTCTTTGAAGTTTTGTTGTAGCAGCAGTTTCTATTGCATTCCAGTTTCTTGTGTGGGCACTGTTGTCTTTTGACCATTTGTCGAATCCAACAGCTTCCAGGTTGCATTCTATACAGCCAATGTATAAGTGTGTCCTTCGGCGAGACATTCAGTCGCTGTAATCTTATCTGTCCGTCATGGAGTATATGGGAACTGGTGAGTGCAAGTTTTATTGATGCTCCCTGTGGGGGATAATGTGGTTTATGGAATGCCTTAGATTGCATTACAAATCATACTCACCCTTCAGATACCTTCCAATATCTGCAGCTTGGCTTTGAATCTGGAATTTTCTGAGGAAATATATGCGGAAATTACTGATTCGTTAGTCTATAACAATTTTCTCAGTTTATTGGAGCAATCTTTTCTCAGTTATTGGCCAAAACCTAAAATCGTTTTTCATATTTTGCTACTGACAGGAGTGCCACAAAAAACTAAGCTAATACGTTTTTCCCGTCGTTTGTATAACACTGCTTTGGTATTGCATTCTTTGTACGGGAAGAGTCGATGAAGAGTCATCATTTAAATCGAATCATTATGGGGAAATTCTTTAGGATGTCACTATTTTTCCTCTTTTGAAGCCTCGAGGCTTTATGCAGACATGATCAACAACCACTTCATAATGTTTTGATATATACATGTACCTCCAATCTGGAGAAAGTGATCTTGAGTGGTTCGTCTTCGGTGAGGGAAACCCTCTCCCCGTCCCATCTCCGAAGGGAGATGGTGCTGACGAGACTTCCAATCTCGGTCCTCGTTTTCTCTCCTCCATCCTCAACTCTGGATGGTAGCTGCTCGTGAAGGAGACCAGCAGTGGACAAAGCCAGTGTGGCTAGCGTGCAAAAAAACACGAACACAGGAAATTTATGTCACTTTATCAAATTAGAGTGGCATAAACTTTTGCATTATTTGTATGTTCCTTCTTTCGCAATTTCATTTCAGGTTGGATTTTCGTCGTCAAGTGTTGGATTTAGAATGTTTGCTAATCAACGCAACCAATTGACTACTTCGTCCTGACTGGTTCTGCCAGATAACCTATGATTAAAGAATCCTTGATAACAGCTCTTTTTCATCGCCCACGGATGGTTAGTGGTCGTGCTCGCCCGTTGCGGGCCCATAGTCTTACCTCCAGCCGTTTTGACGGAATCTGGCACGGATAACGAGAAACTCTGGTTCCCCAACTGCCCTCCAGGAGCTTCCCCACCTTCACACTCCACACACAAAGTCAATACTTTCAGGACTAAAGAAAAGATGAATTAGGTGTTATTGTACAGAAGTCTCCTGGTGTTGTGAGACTAAGCCTATCTGATGCTTCAAATTAGTCTACATGTATTACATTCCGTTACAACTGCTGCGCATACACGAGAGGCTAAGAAATAAAGTCTTTCATCCGTGTGTCAAGCTAGCTGGACACCCCCCTCCATCAATAACTAAAATAAAAATAAAAAGGGAGGAGAAAGAGGGGAAAAGAAATTTAAAAAGATAAAACGGGATGAAGGTCACTACTTGCTCGGAAAAAATGAAGATTGACCCTGTCCCCACTGTTAATTGTTTATCAGATTGAAACTCATGCGTGTTACCCCCCCCCCTTCCTGGCTACACCCATGAGCCAAACCCTATGCTAATGTTTGTTATAATAAAAAATGCATGTTTTGATAGAGTAAAGGTTAATCGTTTCAGTATCATTTTGAAAGAGGCAGTTCCATTTTGCCTTTATAAAGACATGAAGCGGACCATACATGACGGTCTCTTGTCTTTTGTAGGCGTAGTTAAGGCTCTTTGGAGTTGCATTTGTCGCTGTTATTAAACTGCCCTAAGACAGCTTCAAGTGAAAGGGATCAGTTAAGAACGGTTTAGCGTTTTCAATGAGAGATCCTCTAACGGTCGGGAGTACTTGCCAAGAGACAGATTTACGCTCTTGCATTAATGATAAATCTCCCGGTGATAGTTCATTGGGAAATTCTTTTGGTTTTCCAGTGCCTCAGCAGTCAAACTCAATTTGTTTAGTGTTTGCAGGCTGTTTACTCAATATAGCGTTTGGTGCTAGCATTCAATCAGATGCCTTTTCAGGGAATAGTGCATGTTTGTACTTCTTAATGAGATGGATTGACTGAAAGGCATGCCATCCAAAAATTCAGTTGTCGAGGAAACAAGTCGCTAGTTTACAAAATAAGAGCGAGGGTGCCCGAAATTCATGACTGATAAAATTAAATTTGATTTGGGTGCGCAGACTTGATAGACTATAGCCCCAGTCAACGTTTCTTACTCTTGTTGAAAGACCGGAGACAGGGCGGCGGGAAAACCGAGGACCAGCCAATTGCTTGTAAATCTAATTTGTTTCCAGTAACATAACAGAAGCGTGACATGTAACTGAAAGAATTCGTTTAGGTATGTGTGAGTCATCTGTAGAATCGAGACATTACTGTTTGTTGTTAATTGAAACCAAGCATTTGCGAAGTTGGTATACAGTTCTGTAAAACCTCACAGTTGAGTCATTTACAGAGATTTTTATCAGCGCATGTGGGAGACATTTTAAGGAATTACTTGTGTGGCTTGCCCCAGCTCTTGTCAAGCCATTTTTCCTTAGGCAGAAACTGTTCGATTAATGAGGCAAAACAGCATGAAGAGCGCGACAGACGCATGACCTCATTACTTAAACAATGATATTCGAGTTACCGATTTCCGCAGTCGATATCACTAGAGGTTCGGTGGGACCATTTATCGATTCTGCTAAACTGTCGACCACGGAATCGAGGGTCACTATGATCCTGGTAGAGGAATCTTGGGTACTCTGTTGGTAAAATTTCGACATAAGAAGTCAACTCAGTGCAGCATAGTAATCGTGACAATCCCATTGAAATCGATATAGGGTCTGCTTGTTTTACGCTACAGTTGTGTTTTTTCTATTAGTGGCTGCTAAATCCATGGCTGGCCATCAGTAAAAAATAACAGAATAATTCACAAATTGTCAAAAATCCCAAGGAGCTATAAAATACCAGATATCAATACACGTATTTACTAAATACTAAATAATTACAACCCTCTTTAAACATCATGGGATAAATGTACATTTTGAAGGAAATTAAAAAAAATCAAATATTAACCAAGGGTGATTTTCCAGCAAACTTTGGCCGCCTGGACAAATTCTGGGGAAATACGAGTGTTGATAAGTTTGTTATAGGAGCGCTCTTTGGGAATAATATCAAGTCGCACTTTTGCATTTGTACAAGGTCCACAACATGAGAAAGAGTGATGCTGTGTCGTGCGTCTGTATCATCATTACGATAGATTGTGCATCACCGTGAACAGGATGTGCTGATGGTTTTGTCATGTGTAGACCGTTTCAGCGACAACACGTATAATTACTACCTCCTGCCAGGGGAAAGCTGGGTTAAATGAGGCGACCTGGATCATGGAGGAAGGGACATGGACTCCATGCCTGAATGTAGTTCCCATGTGCAATTACATGTATGTAGACAAATTGCATTCCTTAACGCTACTGCTTACACTGAGAAAAGACAAACCCCATAACTAGGCGGTGAATTGCTGTATCGGAAAGCGCTGCACAAGCACGCTATGGCTATTAGGTGATCTCGTTATGTCACAGACTACGACTCACTGGGGTTGAGCCCTTATTTTGTCTTCGACTCTTCCTGTACTCTTTACATATACCGGACCGATTTCCACCTTGTATGTAAAAGTTAATGGTTAATATCGCATGGCATACCACTTTCCCGAACCACTTTTCATTACTGCTCATTTGTAAGCCTAAACGGACCCTTTAGTTACATAGGCAAGCTGAATTAGTGCGCTCTGCTTCAAGGGCGTTGTGAAACAAACTAGGCTCCGTGAACTTTTTTCTCAAGTACTTAAAAAACCTTACCGTGGATGATGCATTTGACTGAGAATCCTCCGGAAAAGAGATGAGCTCGTCAATCGCATCTAAGGCGGTGGTATCGTTCTACGAAAGTACAGTCAAGATAGGTAGGGTTCAAAGATAATTCGTGAATTAGTTAGTACGCGTACTGCACCAGTTATTGTGTCTTATGAAAAAGTGTTTGGGTTGTGCAGTAATTACGCAAGTGACCTCCTCATCAACAGCTTGGCTTAGGCCTATAACATTTAGAGCTTCATCAGCAATTTATTGCTCGGTAAAAGCAGACACTCTGATGATAATGGAGTGACTGATAAAATACGACTGGGCCATCCTATCCATTACTGCATCATACAGTGAAATATACACATATATGTTACAACCTGTTGAGACTTTTTAAAAGAGAAATGACCATAAAAAAGCTTTTATTCTAAAAAGGTTATCGTTAAAGGAGTCAATCGTTAATATGTCACCAGAGACAGTTCATTTGACGATTTGCCATTTGTACAAAACGGAAATCTTGCTCAAAGTCCTAAGATGGTTGTTTTGTAACGTTAAGTAGCTGTATGAAAAGTACTGTTGTACAGTTCGCAGAAACGAACAATATTTCTACTACTAGTTTCAAAAACGTACCGCTGCATTATGTTTTGTATTGCACCCAACCAACAACGAATGCCTCATATTCGCTCGTGGGTGTGTTCAGTTTCCAAAACTCGACCCAAGCACAAAAATGTGCTCGTGCGCCTCGGTTTTAAGAATGCTAGCAAAATGCGTGTCCACCGATTCATTAAAAACTTCTACACATCTTTGCAAATGACGCCCTTCTATTGCTTTCTTCAAAAGGAAAACGAGACGAAAGAACTTCGCGGGGAGAGAGATTACTATGATTCACTCTTTTAACCGGAAACGATTTTGATAATAATTTTGAACGCATTTTGTTGAATGACTGCAAATAATCAACTCTATCTTTAAATGCATTTCTGTAAGTCGTCTCATGATTTTTAAACAAGTCACTTTATTTTCAGATTTAGAAAACTCCAAATGGTTATTTACCAGTGTCGTTTCGACCTTAAGAAAGTGGGAGTGTACACCCGTTTAATCAAATACTATACCACGGTTGGAACTAAATACATGTACAATGTTTTACCGTAAAAGTCTTCAGATAGTTTGAGACATCGTCTCGGACCTGCGTCAGTTCTTCCATGAGAGCCTCCACGGACGACTCCTGTTTCTGAAGAAGATGTTTCGAGATTTCTGGTTGAATTTGAAGATGTTTCCGGAAATGGCTTTAAAAATATGCCTTTTGATACCTTATGGGTTTTTAAAAAAAAGCTGATTCGACTTCTGTCTTTGTTTTTCTAAAAGAAAAAGTGAAACCATCTACAATCTCGAACCTCTCTCCCTAAGGTTGACGATGTAAGTATACAACACAATGAGCCGTCTTTAATGTAATTCGGGAGAGTTTGAAATTCGGACATTTCATGAGACAATGGAGTCCAGGCATCACAGAAGCAGATAAGGGCGGATCCAAGGCACCGGGGCCATGAACCACCCTTCCTCCTGAAAGGAAGCTTATGAAGACATTTTAAAATACTGATAGACGATATTTTTATTACATTGTATTCCCTTCCGTCCAAAAGTGGGCAAAAAGCCACCAAAATGTAGGAAACACCATTACATGAAAAAATTCAACTTTTGGGGCTTCCCCAAGCCAATTTTCCCCCCTAAAAGTTGCTTCTGGATCCGCCCCTCGATACAGAGGTCTTGCCTACCGGCTGTGGTAGCGTGGGAGGGTGGACAGTTGTCCAATAGGAAGCGTCTGTGGCTGTCATCCAAGGCATTTCAGTGGGTTTTGGCTGACGACATTTCAAACTTTTTGACACTAGCAGGAAGAGAAATGTTTCCATTTGTCATTAGTTACGACCACACACTAACTTGCACACTTTTAAAACAAACAGAAGTTTAAAATGTTGGGCAATACTCTTTAATTTACACATTCTATAGCAGATTATATGTCCCAAAGTGCATTCAATGGAATGTTTCTTTTCAGTGTAGGCCTGCGTGCAGTGGAGAGCTCATAAGCCATCACTTTACTAATTTTTCAGTAAACTTACACGTAGCGAATTCAGAAGTAAAGAACGTTTCATGCCAGTTGAACCATTGTCATGAACTGCAGTAGAATAACAAAGCAACCATTGGCCGTATTCCACTCTGTTTGATGCTGACGCAGACATGCGCATGAATATTGCTTTGCCACAAATAAAACTAAAGCCTGGGTTTGCATGGGGACGTAAAGGGACGCAGAGAGAATCGCCCATCAGTTTCCCAACGATACTCAATCGTGGAAATGCTTTATTGCGACTGTCGTTAACAGGGACGGCGAAAATTTGCCATTTTCGTTATTATTAACATACGCCGCCTCAATTGTCAGCTGACCATAAACAAACTATATCAAATTGCAAAATCAGTTTGGCTTGGAGAGGTAGTATTGCCACCTAAAAGCATTTTATGCAAAAAAATTTAGGGTTTCGGACGTCGTTTTGTTATTTTTTTATGAAATGAAAGCGTCACTTTCGCGAGTGTCTGAGTCTTGTCTTGCTTGCCGTCGGCGCTCGTTACCACCATATGGAAACTAGATTTTAAGTCCAACCGCTGCTGAAGTTAGCGTACTCTTTTCCCGTGCCTCCTGAAAACGGACTCCCAGAAAAGAATTCAAGATCCATTGCCTGCCCATTAGGCTGCAGCGTCAAGAAATCGGCTGATGACTTTGTCGTTTGTGTGTATGCATGGACAGATCGCGAAGTACTTATTTAAAAACGAATGAAGTAACTGAGTAGTATGTCTGACCTTTAATTTTGCAAGAATAGGGGTGGACCTGAGAGGACTCGGCCGAGTAGAATGTCTTGTTGAGCATGTAGACATAGTTGAGACCAGATACCGGGTGGTCGTCTGCCCAAGGCCAGTTGGTCTGGGGCTTCGTGATGTCCGTATTGTCCACCCACCGGAAGGTGGTGTTCACCTTAATGAATGACATATTTGTTGAAGGGCACACGATTAATACACTTCAATAAGAACCCTATACCCCAATGCAGTGAGCATCTTCAGAACAGACTTGGCACAATAACGGGAATGCAAATTCACACACATCGAGCGCATATGTCCATATGGGGTTTGTCACGTAAAAAAAAAATGGATAATGCATAAATAATACAAGTAAGTTTGTTTATTTTTTCAAAACATATCGGATTGGCTGTATTGCAGAAGCGGTTATGTTTCGTGTGTTGTACAGGAAGGACAACTACGTATCCGCAGCGGGTTTATTGTGCTGCGGCCATGTTTGTTCTCGCGCTCCTGAACACCCTGGCTGTTAAGTACAATACAACCAATCAAACTAATTATACTGACTTTAAAATTGTGATTTAAACCTGAAATCGACAAAGGAGGTTGTATCCCCGGTTGACATGGTTCCGTCATACTTTCAAAATGTAAACTTTTGGTAGCACAACAGTTACCTAGTGTATGGATAGATGTTTAGCAATATGTTCAGAGTACGTTTGAAGAAAATGCTTCACCCCGACTAGGTTTTGGTTCAGTGAAAGCTGTCTTGATTGGAATGAAACCTACGGTGTCCCGGAAGAGCCCCAGCCACATTTTCTGGTCCGGCACCGGAGACAACCGCCTTTTCAAACCATCCAAGGTGTACTCGCCGAACGAGTCCAGACTCAGCAGCGATGCACCCCATCTTCTCTTGCAGTCGTTTTGCGCGTCGTTCCACGTCTTGTGATTCATGAGTGGGCTGAGGCAGTGCCGCTTGAAAGGCTTCCATTTTTCCGGGCACGATACCCGCTCTGGGAAAATAGCAAAGAATGTTGTTAATCAGTTACCAGTGCCTGTTTACAAATTGTATTGGGATCGCATGTGGCCAGTGAATCGATGTGAACCACTTTTGCTTCACCTGAGAAACTGTCGTTGAATTCACACAGTGTCTGCAGGTACATGAATCTCGGGGTTATCAACGATTATTTAATTTAACGTATCCGCAAATGAATCATGATCTCATCCCTACGCATATCTCTTTCAGAAAAAAAAGTCCTTACCTCGCTAGCGGCTGTAGCCACTGTAGTACATCTTCTACCCTATCCGTTTTGCAAACTATCAAAGTGTTGGGATTTTTCATAATCGCGTAAGGCTTCCTAAACAAATTCATGACGTGTACATGTACGTCTATACTGAAGCGTTCAACGGATGGAGCTTAATGTGGTTCAGTATTTTCGCCTCACAGTTTGAATTTAGGGTTATATCAGGAGAGACCGACTACGTTAAAATCGTTAGTATTACAAAATCGCACTGCAAACTACATTCAGAATTGCTACAAAATTCATCACTTTGGACAAGCCTATGTAAAAGCATTAGTGCTCGGAGTATAGTAGCTAGAAATACAAGAATGTATAGAGGGTATTATACTGACAAAGGTATACGTGCACAAATCTACACGGGTGGAGAAAAGTCAGTCTGCGTATTTTTTTTGTCGTTCAAGAAAAAGTATTAAGCTTCTGACCATGCATTAACTTGGCAAGAGAGGCATTTGAACCCAATTGCGTGCAAATCATAGCGGCAAGAATCAAGGCGCCTTTCAATATGTACGTTTTGTGTGCGTTGCGCACGCCCACGCGTTTCACTTTCACAGACACAAAAAAGTGACACCAATGATAACATAGCACACGTGTGCATCGTGTTCGGCCGTCAAAATCGACTCATTTTGACGTATACGCAACGCTTGGTGCCAGAATTGACGCTCATAAATTAAGGAAAGTCGCCTTTAGACTCTGTGCCTCTAACAGTCTTCACTATTGTAAACGAAGCCAAAACCTCACTTTTAGAACGAGATAGAGTCTGCATTCGCTGATCCATCTGTTTATAAGCTCTGTACATACATGTAATATATTTGGGATTCAAAGGATACATCGAATCTGGGAAGAAAAGTTACTCTCGGGTGTATGTAAAATCATACTGAAATCAGAGGATTGAGGACTGTGAGGGTTAATTTGAGAGTATTTTTCCCGCCTATTCGCGTGCTGTGTGTCATTACTGGTCCCCTAAAATGAACAGGTTATCGGTAACTGAAGATGTGCCGTTTCTCGACTGTACATGTACATGATGGAGAAAGCCCTTGCATTGGTCAGTTGTGGAGTTGATTCAACGACGCATGGTACCTGCCTTTACTGAGAACTCATTGTTCCCCAGCATTTTGCGAGCGTGCGTGACTTTATTCACAGGGAGGCCATTTTTTATCGTGCTCCCACAATCTTACTCACGGTAATCTGTTAAATGAGGGGTGCCACACTATTTTGGGCTCTATACCTCTATTTCATTTCGTTTAAATGTGGCATGATATAATAATCACAAATCATAAATTATTCATCAGCATAAATGATTTTAATTTGTGATGAACTGTTATTTATTGCTTTCATTTTTATTCTCAGGTTCCCAAAATGTAAAAGTTAACCTCGCTTCCAATTCAAAAGGGCCGATTTGTGAATAAGTTGTGACATCTGCCTTAGTTAACTGAAGCCATGAGCCTAGCATAACCATCTACGTTTTTAGATAAGTCGTTAGAAGTCACACAATATGAAGTTGGGAACAGTGTTGTCCGAATCCAACCTTTGTGTTACGGGTTTGAAGCGAAGCACACTTGGGATGGACATTCAAGCAGTCTAAAGTACAACTATACTTATAGTGATGCTAATGTTACTGCAGTGACCTAAATGTGATTTGTATGAAATAATATAGATTTAAAGGTATATTAGTTTGGTTACAGTGCAGGGAAAACGCATTATACTACTCCGTGCTGAGTGGACGACATTTCTAGCTACAGCTAAACTTACCATTGACAATGTCGGTCTTTTTAACTAAGAGAGAAAGAGAAAAGTCTTGTCCGTGTCTCTCTAATATAACAATAGTTACGATTTAAAAGGCAAGGCGTAATAAGTAATTTGTTTTTGTTTGTTTGTTTCTTTGTTTATTTTTTTCAGACTATGTTTTTACTTACGTGCATAGAAATCATACTCCTTGCTAGAAGTTGTTAAAGGTTTGGCATGGAAAATGCTATGCAAGAGCTCAAGCGATTACTTTCATTGTCCCTTGTATCATTACAAGGCCCTCTTCGCTTGAGCCGAAAACAATTTTGATGTAGTGAAACTGTCCATGCGGAAGCATCACAGCGGACCAGCAAATTAAACTTGGGCAGGTGGAACGGGGGGAAATCCGCTGGGCAAACAAGCTGGCTCAGTCAGCCTGAACTACCGCCTTCATCTGCAGACTGAAGTAATAATCATTGATATGGAATTCACCCCTGCCCCTTATATTGACAACACGAGAAGGCGTTTGAAGTGTGACGATGCTTTCAAAGTCCCGAACAAAATTCTCCAAGGAATAATCCAGAAAAGATGTTTAAATAATGCCTCCAGTGTTTTGCTACAAGACCAATAGCGTTGTGTAAAGAAAAGAGATGTGATAATATTAGAAATAAGCAAAAGGGTTTGAAAGCTGTTTCGAGTGATGTTCCATGCACTGTCGTCACCCAAAAAAAAGCAAACTGGGTACTTCAGTACTAACGCACAGTATACATGTTCTGAAACCATAATGTGATACAACCTCACTGCTAATGTCACTGCATTTCCCATGAGCCTCAGTCTTCAAGCCACCGTCTTTGATGTAAGGCTGTAGCGGCTTATGGCGTGCACAAGTGACATTTGGTCATATTAAAGCAGTAGCTCTTGATTATTTCAAGATATTTCAAAATCCTATCTTAGTGATCACTGTTCACCAATTCTCAGGTTGTATCGTGTTATTAGGGCGTGATCCCTGTCTGATTAGTGTTTCAGGTTTATTGGCTTCTGGCTAGCGCCCCTCGAGCAAAGATATCGACAGAAGGGAAGAGCCACCCACTTAAGGCTGGATAGCTCAGGTGGTAGAGCAACCGGTAGGGTATTCCGCAGGCTGCAGGTTCAAATCCCGCTCCAGTCAATTTCTATATCCATCTTTAAAATCCTTTAAAGATATATTTTTGAAATCCGATTCGAGATATCTAAAAGTCGATTTAGATATATCTCGAAATTCATTTCGATACCTCGAAATGAGTCAGTCCGGCATTTCAATGAAGCGAGGTTTTTCAGGAACCAAGCATACGTAAGAGCGATTTTGACTGCCCTGATGGGTCAGATCTCCGAGTCCGTCGTCGCACTCAGGTTTTGCTGTTCTCGAATAACCATGAACACACCATATTTCAAGATGTTTATAAACAATTTAGAGATATCTTGATATTGATTTCAAGATAACTGGAAACGTCACTCAAAGGATGTTAAATTGCAGGAATGTATTAATGGTAACTTGAAATTATTACACACATCTTGAAATGGTTAGAGATATCTTGAAATGATTAAAGAAACATGTACATGTATCTTGAAAAAAATCAAAGCTACTGCCTAAATATCAATAAATGACACTTATGTTCGCCATAGCCGACACTGGGACTGTCGTCTTTGTATGTGTGCACATCTGCGGCTATGCACCGTGGGGCAAAAATGGTAGAAACCTACATACGCAAGTACCAAACTCAAACAAAGCATCACATCGAAGATGCCTAACCGGAAGTGTGAACTTAAGTGCAAAAGATCTACATGTCCTATGTACGAGGCAGGACGCAATACCTTTTTCAGTCTTGATTTGTTAAAAAGCCATTTCTTGCCTGAACGTTAAAACCTATTTCAATAGCAGAGGAAGCCTTAAAAATGTCATGTTATCACCGAAATCGTTCACTTCAATGACACTTTCAAAACTAAACACCAGTGTTCGTTTGGAGAGCGTATTGCCCCCTTCCAACCTGTTTTCGTTTTCCAGTAACTAGTGAGCGGCAAGTGTGAACGGCAGCGCCCAATTTCATACCGCAAGTAAACATTTTGTATACAACTTCAGTTTGTGGCTGGCAGACGGAAAACTAGAAAACATCACAAACAGTATGCCAACTGCAGTGGCAGAATTTGCTGAAAATAGAGCCGCGATAGTAATCTTCTTCAGTGCGTTGTCTCAGCATTCTCCAGGCGTCGAAGCTTTAGTCGCACGTTCCCCTCAGCATGCTGCAACGTTTCGGCAAAACCTTTTAGGCAGCACAAGTACGATTAAATTAAACGTGCAACCTTTGCGCTCACGCGGACAGTCTCCGTACCACGCCAAGCTCAGTTCCACATTAGCGCAATGCTCAAGTCAATTACAAGGTCTCGGCCAAGGCTAGGCAATTACCGGGCCGGGACCTGTTGTCACGATTTTACACGCACGTTCTCATAGTGGTCATGCTTTGTGCTGGTATGACAGATACGCGCAACCAAAGCAAATCCATCATTCTGAGGGCTTACAATAAAAAAATAATAAAAAAATAACACACGCTGTTAAAAACCGACGTGAAACTAATTCAGAGGCTGACTTTTGAATCAACTGGCAGCGACCGAAGGTTTTAAGTGGTGGTTGATGTGAATGGCATTCCATTAAAAGTGGAGGTTGGGATATCGAAACTCCGAAATTATTTTAACCTTCAGCATCTAATCTGAAACTGAAGTCGTTGGTCGTGTTACCGGCATATGAACAGTTGTCTGTGAAGTCAAATTTGCAATTTATTCGTGCAGGCATGTGAGTCTCTGATGACCACGAAAGCCGACCAAATAATGCCAATCCTCCAAGGGTGGCAGTGCCAGTGCGCGCTCTGTCATCGGCTACCCCTTCTTGTCACCTGTGTGTTTTTTCAAACTCAATACCTGTGTCTAATAGCTTGAAGGGAAGGTGTCATAGATTCTTCAAAAATTCATGGAGACCATAGAGCATATACAAGTTTTGCAGAAGATTGCATCAGCCTAGCCACCATGAAAATATTAATTAGACAATTCACATGTCATTCGCTTCCACATGTTTATTAGGCCCTATCCAGCCTCTCTGCGTGTAAAGAGTGGGTTTTTCATCTGATGAAATTCACAGCAAGCTCACCAAAGTCAGCAGCACGGAATTTGAGACGGCTGTATAAGCTTCAGTTCAAAACAGCGATTTCCTCACCATTACCCGAGACTAGTGTAATAAATGGTATGACGTGGCCATTTGAGACAGGTCTTGTTTCATTACCTCCAAGTGCCTCTGACAACTTTGAGCTTGAGGAAAAGGATGCCGAGAGATCGTTTGATAACCATTTCAAAAGCTAAATGTTAGTAGCCGATTCTAGAAAACGAGTGCTCGTCTAAAGTCATGGTGTCATTTAATTTGGTTTATTGTTTTAACCATTGGGGAAAGTTGTGGAATTCGTCTTTTTTGCAACTCTGCCCTCACAACAAACGCCCATATTGCATACAGTTTCTTAAAAACCATCACCGTGGAGTTAAACTAGGACTTCAGCATAGAACCTGTTCTATATGCCTAGTCTCAGTACAAAGGAACGGTAACAAAAGCTTTTGCTCCCCATTAGCTCAATGTTATCCGCTGTCTCTGCCACTCAACATTAATATACTAGTGAGCAGCAGGACCAAAATATATTTTATTTTGTAAGTAAAAGTACCAGGTCCCATAATATGTGCGCACGCTCTGCACGCAGCACAAAGAACAGGCAGGATAGTTGTAGCGTCTTTGGGCAATAGAACCATAGAGCCTTATAGACCCAGCTATATTGTATTTGCATACATGTACGGGCGCCTGGGAAAAGGGGGTCCCCTGAATTTCTTTTAAAGAAAAATAAACGAAAACAAAAGCATAATAGAAAATGGAAATCATCAATATGAGCGAAAATAACCCGGCATCGACCCCCTTCCATCGTAGATTGTTTGTCTAGTTGATGGTGATGACGAGTGCTCTTAATTGGCCTCACTCAAACTCTTTTTGCACCTTGCTAGTGCGTGCTTGATTTAACGGTGTCTCTGAAACACATCGCAGTTGAATTTACTTATTTCCAATGAAAAAATAAGACAATAGAATTGTCGCAGGGCCTTTTATCCGTCATTGACATTGCTTGCCAATATGTGCCACGTTGAAAGTCTCCTGACGACGGACAGAGCATACTGTCAGAAACGTTGAGTACCATCCGCTTCGTTTCAGAATCACATATGCTCATAAAAGAGATATCCTTGCATGGTGCTACCGCAGACCTTTTTACTTAGCTTGCTACCTTCCCCATGAAAGCTCCAAATCTCAATATGTGTCACATTTTCATTTTAATCGGTGGTAATATCCCACATACAAGGTTTCAGCACCTTTACTGTAGCATTAATATTCATATGTCTTACCGTCTATAATTGATCATGTGGCTTACCGTCTATAATTGACTATAATTGAGAAATGCACATGTTTTTTGTTATGAAAAAATGGCAACTATAGCAACCCTGGTTGTTTAGCGTTGTTATAAGTCATATAGCGTCGTAGCTGTTGCACGGAACCGCTTCGTTCGGCGGGAAGGCGGATATGAAACCATACCTTTCTTGTAAAAACACTCGGCGTTGTTCACACAGTTCCCTACGACCTCGCTGTCACGTGACAAGACGCATGTCACGCTACTGTTTTTGCCAACCGTTGTCTCGCAGCCAAGGTAGGCGGTGTTGGCGGCACCGCTGTCTGACCAAGTACAGTTCTCCTGTGTAATTGACAGAGCAAGCTATTTGAGCAAATTGCCCTGGGCTCTCTTGAGGCATAAGTGGCAGGGGGGTCCATTTTAAAAGTGCATTGAGACCTCTGCCCGTTAGGGGTGATGCATGAAACGCCATTAATTTTTTCTAGTCGTTCGAAATTCAAAGCGAGAGCGCTCATTGTGAATGATTTAAGAGAGTATTAGGTTGGAAAATTGAAAACGCAATTGACTTGGTTGGCTTAATGAATACCGAGAGATTTTAGTAAGGCAATTTGGCGCCATCCTTCAAAGGCCAATAAATAACTCTGGATCGTATCATCACGTATTATTAAAATTGGTATTCTAATTTTACGAGACAGATTTACCGGCCACGTTTGATGCTGGTTTTTGTATGGGTTTCCCCGACAAAATGTGATCTTGAAATTCAGTAATCATACACATTAATAATTACAGAGGGATGTAAATAAATTATTCTTACGGCATCTAAAATGGCCTTCTGAGTCAGTACAAATGACGGGGACCATAAACAGCACTGATATTAAGGGTCTTGTTGGTTGTTGAGCCAAAGAGGATTTGTTGATACTTCAAAAAATATTTTCAAGTTGGACAAACGGCTAATGATACCCATAACGTGTTCTCTTCTGTCTGATACTGGTTAAAGCTTTACCACACAGCGCTTATTTAACACCAGAGCGGGTGTAATACCAAAGACCAAGGGTCTCACCTCCTCGTAGACGCCCAAGTCCCCTCCCACACACTCCGTGGTGCCCTTGTCGCACTCGAACCACTTCCCGCCCAGGGTGACGCTGCAGCTCTTGACCGACGTGGTCCGGATCAGCTGCTTGACAAGGTGACAGGGATAGCCGATCACCTCCATGCAGATCTGGGGAGTCCGCATCCCCCGCATGATCCCCTCCACACACCCACACAGGTCATCGCACGTCTGGTTGTGCCAGAGGGGACTGCGGCCATCCCAACGGCTGGACATCTGCAGAGAGGAGAAGAAAGTTGACACTTCGGGTTATGACAGTATTGGTATCAGTTTGAGGCCTCCAAGTGCTTGTTTCACTTGGTAGTGTGGACTTTCTATTCTTCTGAGGTTAAGAAAGCGTTGGTTTTAGTTTAGGGCCTCTAGTCACGAAAACAGGTCACGTTTCAATTGTCGCCAGATGTCCAAGTTGTTCCCCCCACACACACACACCCATACCTGTTTTACATACAAAGTGTGGACTTTCCTTTGTTCTCCTGTGGTTAAGGAAACTTGAAGCTGGATTTTTTATGGTGATTCCCTGGACCGTTCCTCTTCGTTTTGCACAGATAACCTTGACCCCAAAATGCCTCTGAAACTGTTTTTCAGAGAGGGTGAACACTGTGTGGACTTGTGCGAGTCCACACTACCCCATCGTACATCATGTGGACTTTTTTGTGCAGAGGTCCACACTATGTATGCCAGGCCTGCACCAAGCACACCAAGCGGTTAAGAAAACTCGAGTAATATGTTCATGTTTCTCCCATATGTTTCCTTCGAGCTGGATTTTGGTTATAATTTCCTGTACTGTTCCTCATCATTCTTTGCCACGGCTAACCTTGACCCCAAAATACCTCTGTAGCTGCTTCTTCAGAGGGGGTTAAACGCTGATTGTTGTCATGTGTGAGTGCTTACTACGTCCTCTAACCTTGTATTATGTGGACTTCTCTGGTACGAAGGTCCTCACTGTGTATGCCACACTTGTACTTGTGTTTCCTAGGTCCGTGCTTGTACCGTCCTGCTGTGCCAAACAATCGAGGAGAGGGCATTCTGTTTTCAACTGTCCCTTCAGGATAACACTTTCCATATTGTGCATGTAGGCTAAGTACACGCCCTCAACACCGAGGACAATATACTACCGAAGGCAGGGATACCTCCTTCGTTCCCTTTGTGCTACGTCCGTGCATGGTACATGTGTTGTAAAAGGAATGTGCGTTACACCGTCCATCCAATATATGAAACAGCGTTTTGGCATTGTCCCTGACTCGGAAGGGGACAGAAAGTTCCCCTTTCATCAGGTCGGGGACCAAACCACAAACTAGCGACGACGCCAGACCATGCATACGCCGCTCGTTTGTGCAACGATGACGTAATTTTTGAACTATTTTTAGATTACGGTTCGCAGATAACATCGATCTCTTTATCGGCCAGAAACTTCAAAACAAATTCCTCTGATCGATGAACTTTACAGGAAACAGGCTACCAAAGATCTAAATGAAACTTTCCTTTCATTTGGTATCTATTAAAGCAGATCAAGGAGATTTTTTGGTCAAATCTTGCACTGGAAGTGTCGAATTCGGTGGGCAGGTGAGTCCAACTCTGCCGATGAAAACGTTTACGCGAAAAAAATGAAACTTTGCCGAAGTTTACTTAATACATGAAAATGTTGCCATTATAAATCTCGATTGATTCATCGTGGCAGATTTTATGTTTACCGTGGCGATTTTCCAAAATAGTGATCGAAAACAATTTTGCCATAGACTCCAACGGTAACGGCAAAAGTGGCCGTGTTGGCTTCCAGCATTTCAAATCTCGTTATTTTCCCAAACTCGCCCGGGAAAAATACATCATTATCATGTGACCTGATGAAAATGACGTCATTGCCGCTTGAACTAGCAACGAAAGCTGGAACTAGGGACGTCGCTAGACTGTGGTTTGGTCCCCGAACTGTTCATATAGTAAATGCTATAATCGGATGACTATTGCAGCACCCGTAGCACCTGTCACACTCAAGAAAACGACAAACTACAGCTTCAGCCTTAGAGAACATCTATCTTAGAATGAAAACTGTACACCAAGACTCACATTTGCAAATCCATGTAGATTTCTGAGCAACAAAGCTTGATGAAACCAGGGGTTCGTAAAAAATCCGATCAGAAAGGACCCTTTAAAAAAATTCTGCCGCTTCCTGGTTGTTATTTTCATAATTTGAAGGAAGCAGTATAGGCACATGATACTCGCTCATTACAGTGTGAGCAAGGTGCGTAAAATTACACCGGACAGAAAACAGATCGTACGGCGTCTTTGAAAGTCGGATTCATCAGCCACCCCCGACCGTATTGTATTTCTGTCTGGGCCGTCGACGGGTTCAGAATTCAAGGATGCAACGGATTAAACGAACCCATGCGATACGTGTGCGGACGTCAACCTCTCCCGTCATGTTTTTCCTTGAGTTTTAGTAACCTAATTTCTACGCTTCTCTCATGATGATTATAGCTCTTATCATTCGGCAAAAAATGTGAATCGGGAAATTCCAACATTTTATGCGCTTCGCCCAGTTTAAGATAATATCTTGTATGATGAACCGAAGCACTCTCGGTGTTAGCGGACACATTCATAGCAAATTAAATTTTGCAAAGTCACGAGCAAGGCAAAACATTGCAGATGTACTTGCAATATTGTAAATTCTAAAGGGCGCCCTTTTCGCTTAGTGGCAAGTTTTCGGGTTGTTTTCGTAGGTATGCATGCACGACTTCCGCCATTCAAAGTTGACAAAAGATTTTATTCCAAACTTTTTGTACAAAATGTTCGAAGCACTGCATGGTGAGGAGAAGCAGTGATACATGCTTGTTGGCGCCACGAAGTGACATTCAGTGATACGTGAGGTGCGTCTTTCGCTGAAAACTTTAAAGAAACGCGTAATTTGGGGTTTGAACGAACTGTAACCAAGCACTGCGTGCGCGCACTCAGCCCATTTTCGTTTTCCCGAATCACAAGGTGAAACATTTCTTAATTGCTCAAGGTTAAAAGGCTCTCAGATGAATGAAAACGGCGCTAAATGTCGATAACGGGAAACTTTAACCATCAAATTCCGTGATTGTTTACTACATGTATTGGGTAATAAAGCACCTGCATGGCAATAGGTCGTGGGTTCGAGTCCCACCCGAGTCATAACCTTGTGAATTTTTTCGCAAGCTCCTGGACAAACTCTGAGCATCCAGTGTTATATACGTATATATGTGTCATTGCAAGGGCAAAAACCCGCTATTAAAATCAACATCTTCCCAACGCAAACAATACATCTTGTAAACTGGACAAAATCCGCTATTTATGTATAGACGACAGTGAAGTAATAACCTAATTGAGATGAATTCCAGGTCTTTTTGGACTAGCCAAAATTTGCTCCCTCTGAGACAGCCTTCCGTTGTGTGTGATCAAATCACTCGGGCTGCCCTTCGAACGACTTCAAGATTTTAATCTCCCTAATGGTTTGCCCATGGTGGTTTGCGTAATTATTTTCTGACGTTCCATTAGGAAGGCACCATAAGACAGCTAAAGTGCTTTTTAGTACAAATGAATATAAATCTCGTTATTCTTCTTTGGACTGTGTGCACTCTTAATTTCACTAAGATCGTAGGCCATAATGAATTAACTGAAAAACTGCAAATCAAAATTATGCTTGTCAGTTCCACAATACATGGCCAAATTTTAATGTCATTAATGATGTGTGAAAAATTATATTGAAACTGCAGGACATGGCGAAGGCCCCATTCATTTTGATAATTGGATTCTACATAGGCCTAATGAATATTGCTCACGTGTGATTCCTCTATACAAAAAAGCTGTCTTATGATGTATTTCGAAGGTAACTTATCAAAGACTGTGTGATGATGGCTAAAATATTAATCACGTAGATGGAACTCCTTCGCGTGAAGAAAATACCTCACTTCAGTGGAGTAATTAAGTCGACCAAATGCGACCCGTTGCTGTAATGAAACAGTTCTACATCAGGGCTGCAACGCGCTGTTAGAATTCAAAACAAGATTTTACATAATTTAAATTGAGTCTGGGGAGTTCTGACTTGCCGCGAATGTTTTTGAAAAGCCTTCCGTGTGTGCGATTCAAACAGCCACTTGGTTCTTCTTGCACAAACTAACTAAAGTAAATTCTTTATGGGCAGAGAGAGAAAAAAGCAATAAAGTGGGAAACTTGGGGCATCGGAAGCAAAAGCAAACTTTGTCGCAATAACTCCGCCGAAAGGGCAGGATTGCTAGGCGGGGATTCCTTCCCTATTGAATTTCCCGAGGGGGTAAGAAATCAGCAAGAAGGTGGAAGGTACGAACGTCAATATCCGGAGGCAAATAGAGCATAAAACTACTCACTTTAGGAAGAACACTGATAGGTAGGGTGCGCCACGGTTTTCTTTTAGAGACGTTAAAGTCTGTTCAAGACGTCTGGCAAGATGTATTCCGTGGGCAGGTTCTATTGTTTAAAAAGTGCAAGGAGGCTGGCTGGTCGGTATGCAGGAACAGGCAACGCTGGTGTCTGAATTGGTTTATTGTGTGTCGACCTTGTATAAACATATAAATAATGCTGGTTGTACGAACATTTTGTGGACTAAGCCCGGTCCACACAAGGTTTCTCTCTTTCTGGAAAACAGTTTTCGAGGCAGTTTGGGGTTTTGGATATCGTCGCAATAGGAATAGCTTATTGAAGAAACAGTTAAAATATCGGGCTTCAAAAGAATGTTCACGGTGCAAGGATGGTGGGTTACGTTCACCCAGTTCTCTCATTTACACAAAAACATAGGAATGCCCACACTTGGCTGGTATAATGTAAACTTGTGTGGGTTTACATTGTGTAAGCCTTTTGGAACATCTCTAAGTATTTTTGTTTAAAAATTGTGGCAGTCAAAGTTAGTGCTGCTTTCACAGATCGGGTACTATTTTATCAAACTGCGCACAGAGCTCGGATTATGATGCGCCCGATCTGTTAGCTTGCCGAAGCAACTGTGCTGGTTCACAGAGCCCACGAAGCAAGTCAAGCCAGCTGGACACCATTTCAGCTGTTATTATCTTTATTAACAAGTATCTGGTGTCATTTTGTGGCGGAAATTGCCTTGAGATGAAGACACATCGGCGGTCAGATGGTTTCCACCAGGACGCTGCCTGGGAGAAATTACCGGGCCGACCCGGGACAACGGATGCATCCCGGTACGAGAATTACTCGGAACTGTTTCCGGCTTTCAATATTATAGACAGCAACCACTTGGGATTTACACTGGGGAGAGTGCTGCGGCTAGCTTAGCGTCAACAACCAATTTTCGTAAAACGCAGATAATGAGCATCCCATTTTCCTTTTAGAATTAAAATACTGTTCTTTCCATATATAGTTGCAACTGAGCTTTCGTGCGTATACTCGATTTTTTATTATGAAACGCTCAAGTAATTTACCTAATAGCGAGGACAGCAACTCAGTGATCATTTTGAATCATTTCTTTAACGATAAGCACCAGCCTCTTTACCAGAAATATAGCATTTCCAATGACTGCCATGGAGGATCATCGAGATCAGCTGAATTCGGTAGTTATTGCTTACAATGATTTCCCTTGGCACTCTTAGTGACACAAAAATATTCGGATTCACGTTTAAAAAATACCGTCCTGCGGGTCTGTCGTAAATTTCACGGCGCCCATTTACGCCATTAGGCGTCCCACATATTGGGCATCGACTTCAAAGGCAGTCGGTCATAAAAGAAAATATGTCCCTGTGTACGAACAACCATTCACATTTTTGCCCCCGATACAGAGTGCGTTTTGAGCAAAATGTTGAGCTGTGAACGAACAGCGAGTGTGGTGTTGTCTCTCAGTTTGACAACTTTCAGGGTATTATTTTGACCGTTGCTTGGATGGAAAAATATCAGTTATTCAGACATTTGTCCATTTTAAGCTGAGATAAACGGATTCATCGGCTGCAAGCGAATAATCAACAAACAGTCCACAGAACAGTGACAGCTAACGAACTACGAGACCAAGACTCATTCATCTATTCTGGAAAATATAAACCCTTGGGTCTAAATTTCATATGACACTAGCACAGCGCTTGTCATCATTCGCAGAGCTGATACTAATGGCACAATATTGATATCGGCAGAAAATTACGGGACATTAAAGTGGGAATTATTTGCGTGGTAGGTCTTATGTTTCCTGGTCATGGTCACCGCATTTTGATTCTATATAGAAGCTGACTACGCAGAACATAACTTAAAGCGGGCATCACCTTCAGAAATATATAAGACCTTCATCAACCTTTCATTAATTCCCAGCAATGGAAGAGCGATTTTTGCACAACAAATTCAGAACAAATGAAATTGTGCTGAAGTGAAATCGCCTTAATGCTACATGTTAGAACGCAAAAAAGGAAAATCCTGTCAGGCTATGTCTGTTTGGTAAACTTAAGCCAACGTGATCCTGTCCATGAAAATGATATAGATGAACCCGAGCAAATTTACGCTTTGAGCTCGTTGAGGTTGCTGTCATGATACCAAGATTCAACCAAGAACTTAAAAGCCTTCAGGACGTCTTAACGGACCGTGGAGTCAATTTGCCTCCATGGCAACAGTGCGTGAAAACATTTCGGATTCTCCCGCCCAAATACAGGTAGAAAATCAGGTGTATGTGTGGGAGGGTCTGCACGGATTGCCAGCTGATAACCCTGGAGCGTCAGACCTTTTAGTTGCCCTGCGAGTGTCTGAGGCAATTTTACACAGGCCACTTTACAGAGCGCGGCTAGAACAAAGGTGCCGGAAAAAAATTAATGCGCCAACGCTTTCCGGCCACCGTTGGAACGAATGAAGAATTGGAGTGTCACATCGTTGCGGCTCTCCGAGAGACGAAATTGGCGAAGGAAAGAAGAAAAAGCTACGCGAGGTGTTGGAGAAAAAAGAAATAGAACAGAAATGGATTCGTGGAACTGCACATTCAGTCTCAATCTGCGTCGCCGCAAGCAATGTTGCGTTAGTCTGCGCGTTTTACATCAATTAAATTACAGGACTGAAAACAAAACGGGAATGAGCCTTATTCACAAGTCAGCAATACTGAATTGAAAGCGAGGTTAACTTTTTCTGTCGTTAGGAACCCGAGAATATAACAGAACTACTGCAAATAAAACTTTATCAAAAATTGATGTCATCTATGTTGATATGAAAGTAGAATATGAAATTTGTGATAATTTGTATCAATTTTTTAAAGCCAAATTTGAGGGAAAATGAAAGTGAGTTTACTCTGAAAGAACGCACATGGATGCCACCATGTTGCATGCAACAACCAGCAAATACCGGTTGTACGTTCCCGGCGTTTGAGCGGCCGACTAACGAACAACAAATCGAGCGTTTCGTGAACATAGGGGAACAAGCCTCCCGAGCTCAGCCTATGTATTTATAATGATCCACCCTGAAATGAAGTGCACCCCCACCGGCGAAAGAAAGACAGCCTGGTACTAACGACAAGAATATAATATTAAATCAGTGCTCTGAAATATGTGATTGCCGAGCTTTCGGTAACTGAGTACCTTCTTCAAGCCTGGTACTAAGTTTTCCAATCGGGTTCTTGCACGCGTTCGGCGTGTACGCTAAAACCACACATTCGTCAATTGTGCCTATGCAGTGAGTTGGTTCATACCAACTCAACTCGTATCCCTCTCGCTTAGTACCACTCATTTTGTCCTTTTTTCCCCAGTTTACTAACATATGCAGCCCCAATCCTCAACAAAATAGGTGACCATAAACAAAATACGCCGGACTGGAGTATCAGTTTGGATTCAAGAGGTGGTACTGTCACCTAAAACGGCACTTTGTACGAAAATTCTCAGAGTTTCGACCCCTATTTTGTCGTATTTTTGGGGTGGAATAACGTCACGCACTGTCTGTTCTGCTACTGCCTGTGTCTTGACGTTTTGCGTGGCGTCGGCGTTGCAAACCAGCCTTTAGAATTAAAAGCCGTTAACGATGCACCGGAGGGAGAGTGTGTCATGCAGTGTACCCTGATCCCCCACACTGGGCAAGAAAAGGCACAGACGCTTCGTTGTCAATCTCACTTAATACCGGTACCCGCTTCCCAGGTGGATTGTCAGAACTGAAGAGCATGGTCAATAACACAAGCCATTTATTTTCCATCTGAAGTGGATTGGTCTGTTTGTTTCTGGCTAGTTCATGATACCAGTCCTTTGCTTCGATTTCTTTTGTCCAAGTGTAATAATGTAGCAGTTTGGGTTTTTAATTTGGGGTAATATTTTAGTATAGTGTTCAATATAAAAATGCTGCATTTTTACTGCCGCTTGAGTAGTAAATATCCTACTGAACATAAGTCCTAATCGAAACAAACGCCGCCCTATTTTGACAGCTTTTCCTGTAAACAGGATATATGTATCAATGTGTACACGGTATTTGTTTATTTATTTACCACATATTTTTATCTGAAGTCAGGAAGAGATGTAATTTTTTGATCCAGCGCTAGCTACGGTAACAGATTGAGAAAGCTGGGAGTTGGACAGAAATTGAATTTTTAGAATTCTCTGATGGACATTGCATCAAAGTCTGAGAACGATTAATACTTGATGTTCAACCCTGCCCATTGTAATATCCAGTCGCCTTCGTGGATTAAGACCCATGAAACATTGCCACCAGTGGAGTACACGACCGAATTATCAACGGATACTTCACCGCCTCCTGTGATCTAAAAGTTCCTGGTAGTTCTGAAGAGCAATTTTCGCTGTAAAAACGGCGTGCCGGCAAATAAATAACCTGGAAATGGCAGAAAAGCCTTTTCCAAACGAAGAAGTAATTACATACTAAACATAAACAGAATGGCTTTTCTTTGGGCTTTGCTCTTTTAAATAAAAAAAGATGCGGGTTTATACAGAACTCTTTGACAATGGTGAATGTTGCTTCACCAAACAACACCTGACATCCTAACGCGTATTTAATCACGCCACCAATTTGTTCTAGTACATGGTTTCCAGTTCGCTTGTCTTTTTGTGTTTTGTGGAACAGATTTATGCAACATCTCCTGTTTTTCCGAAATAGAGGTAAGAGTAATGATGGAAGAGAAAGGGAGCTCAGAGTCCACTAACATCTGGGCTGCAGGCCAGCAGGCTGTGTCCGCAAGTATCCGCCTCGAGCAGACGTACCCCTCATCGGTTGAAAAGAGTCGCGTTGGTCGGGGGTGTTCAATTTGTTGGCAGCGATACGACCCTGACGCGTGCATTTCCTAGTCGTTTGTGAACCAGCGAAGTTTATTTCCAACCAAAGGGCCTCCGTAGTTTAAAAAAAATAGCGCCCTCTTTGGTTAAGCTTGGAACCCATTGGCTGAGCCCCGCAGTATTAAGTGAACGTCAATGGGAAATGGACGCACCGAGCAGCTGTCTATGTTACTGCCTTACAAGTCATGGAATGTCTTTGCCATCACCGTAGCAATTATCATAATTGACGTCATCGCCATATCGGTCATAGGCCTAGGTGTTATTATCGTCTCTAGTGTCATCACTACCAAACGTCGCTGCCATCGTTGCTGTAAGTGCCATCGTCATAATTCCCGAAACGTTTCACAAAAATCACTAATACGCATCCGATATCTGTGATACAGCAGAATATCGTGCTATCAACAGTCAATTGCCTTCCCTAACGCACACCAAATGACAGTGGTCCCATCAAGAAGTCGCAGCTCGGTCAAGCATGCACAAACTCATCAGACAGCAGGGTATTTCTTTGAGTTAATCTTCCAGAAAGCCAAAAGACTGTGTCACCAGCTCTGTGTGTGGCAACGTATCACCTTTCCAATTAACCAACATGAAGATGGTGATCATACACATTTTCCCCTGAACTAGCGAAATGGATCACTGTTTTAGTTGGGTATCTGTCATATTTTCCCAGACTCTGCAGAGAAACACCACCTTTCGATAGATGGAGAAAAACCACAAACTTTGGAGCACGAGTGAAACTACGCGTACGTTGGACACTTCTTTTGGGTTTAAGTAAAACACAACAGACACTGGCAAATTATCATTATTTATCAACCAATCCACTCTGCCAAATGAAAGCGTATTCTTCCCGAGTGCCTTTACCGCTGTCATTGCCAATGACAAATTCTAAAATCATCACCAATACTCTCCATCGTTACGATCATCACACAGTACCGATTTCGAAGGAATAGAGACAGGCCCTTGAAACCGTTTCCAACTTCAAATTATCTCGAAAACTACGGCAGCTGCAGACTTTTTGCTTCTCGTAGACCGCAGTTCTTGCATAAAGCTGTCCATAATAAGCCTTTTTTGAGTTAAACTCGAATAAAATTTCTATATTTACGTGAACATAACAATTTGAATTCTCCTTACTTAAGACACTTTTGCTGTACCTCGTGATCCGGAGCAAGTTTGCCTAGTTACATAAGAGACGCCTTGCACCAAAACGCTGTTTCAGTAGATAAGAAGGGTGAAACGAAACCAGTCCATTCCAGAGATGGCAGTGGCTATGCCAAAGCTTGCTCCCTAATCACGAGGTATAGTAACGGAGTCTTTAGTCTGAGGAATTCGAATTGTTATGTTTATCTGAAATCAAGTAACTCAGTGCGCCAGATTGTATTCAAATTTAACTCGCAGAAAGCTTCTTAAACATATTTTCATCTTCGTAGTTCTGTCTAACCTCAATCTTAGCGCATCAGTGCAGAGCTGATTGGGACCTATGATATGGGCTTATGATATCGACAACCTGTTTTGCCAAATTTCATAAATATTACAAAGCCGAAGATTGCCACTGCGAAAACGAGCCGACAAGTCTGTTGCTGTTAAAGCATGCAAAATTAGATTATCATATGGCAATTTTTGAAAAAACAACTAAAGATAATAGGAAAATAAACAATATGATTGCTGCACTCTGGGAAGTAATGGCGAAACAGAAATGCAATTTCATTCACGTACACGTAAAATCGATTTGATCCGTAACTGCCCACTTATGCAGTCTGATATTTGTGCAGCTGTTCAGATGTCCAGTGTCACATGCCATTTGAACCTGCATGAAATCCACGGTCTGTCGGACATTCACACTGTAATATCTACGCGTTCTGTTTGTTTTTTGTCGTGAGACATGCGCAGCGACGATTTTTTTCAGGGGTTGCGGATTTCACACCACACTGGCACATGGTGAATGAATCGATAACTGTCGGTAAGGCCATACACAGAGCTCTTTCACGAGACAGTTTTGCTGAATTTGGACTTGCTGACCGGATTGTTGATTAATACCATTTGCTGCATGCATATAGTTTAAACTTGGGCAAGTTCATTCAAGCGAGTAGTGGATAAGTGGTGGCTGATTCGCAGCGCATTTTGCGCAGATAATTTGATAACCAGCGATATCGCTGCCCAAAGTTGGTAGCTTTCGGAAAATCCCCGTGATTATAGTCCGTTCGTTGTTAACTTGTGTTTTTGACAAAGATGCGTCCAATTGTGGTACACCACGCAAGTCGTTCATTATCGACTTTGCTTGTTTCAGGCTGATGCACACTGGGGCGGTGCAAGTTGCTGATTTTTAAAATAGTTTTTCAACACCAAGTGAAAAAAATTGTGATCTGTTTCCACGAATTCTTGACAAAGTAGCACAGAACAGCAATGTTTACAAATAAAATGCGATTTATTGGTCTAAAACCCCTTCTTGTGAGATTTATAGGGAGAGAAATAATACAAATTATATATCATTGGAGGACCAATTTAACTGAGAATTCAAAAATACCCAAACAAAATCCAATTTTTAGCTTTTTTTCTCTGGATTGCGTGGGAACAGGCGACAATTATGCCCTCAAGTATGGGTAAACAGAAAACACATGTTTCTATTATATGAGTGAGATCCATAGAGATAAAAGCGTCTGCCACTTTCAATTTGCACATTAAATATTGACGACAAATACTCAACCGGCAAATTGATATTGTAACAGAGGCCCGAACAGTGGTGATGTTGACTGCTTCGACTTGACTAATAAACTTCAGCTTTTCGGATTTTTATGCGGCAGTAATGTTGCTCATCACCCCGCATGCTTTGGCTAAATTTGATGGGCGAAATGAAGCAAGGCCGGGGTCTCGCGCGGAGTGAACCCGGGAGGTGAATCGCGCCCGAAGGTGCTGAGCCGACAGGCGGCTGGTTTAACAGCGGAATGAAGCTCACCATGTGGCCGCGTTCAAAGCCAAGTTGAGTAGAAATGACATCAGGTTTCCGTGACTGAGTGTGTTTAGTGTGGACCCGCCTGGTTGCACGTTAATATGTAGAAAAGCGTGACAAGAGTCGGTTGTTTGATACAACAATCAAAAGAGTTATGTGAAGATGTATATGCAGAGTATATATTAAAGGAAACAATGCAAGAGCATCAGACAAACATGGGCGCTAATAAGAGGGGAAAAATTAACTGGCACGCGATGGATTAGGTGATAATTTCTGAGTAAAATTGCTGAGTAAAATTGACCAATTTGCTAACCAACAGGCTTAATAATGACTGGCCGAAAAGCGGGGTAAAAATGATCATATGAACGTCTTAGCTTGTGACTGCGCACATCAAAGAAGTACATGTATAACGTAATGTGCTGCATCTCGCTCACGCAATTCCATTGTCGGCACTTTTCTCACTTATTGTAACAGTATGTTCTCTGCCTGCCTGTGCATGCGCCTGCAGGCTGTCAAGGTATAGTCCGATTGCAAAGCTTAGTCAAATGAAACAGAAATGGGCTGCAAGCTTCCAGTGATCCGGAATGATGTCGGATTTGGGTAGAGTTTTGGTTCGACTCAAGCTTAAAAAATCATAAACACAGAGTGGCCATGCAGTAATGTTTTCTGATGGCGATACTTTTTGCCGACCAGAGCACCAAGTTGACGTGCCGCAGCATTGGGTTCGCTCCCGTTTGGGGTGACATCACGATTCTATCCCCGCTGTTTCGAAAAGAATATTATACCTGTCACAATACAGTACACAGTTAAAACTTCAGGTGTCCCTTAAATGCTAACCGTGGACACGTGCAGGAATTATTGCTTTTGTCTAGTTCCTGATCGTGGATCAAGCTACCCACACATTTTAATGGCATGTCACGAGCCCCTCTGCGTCGTGCCCAATTAAGAAATGCATGCGCGTGTGGTCTTGCGCTCTAAACGGTTACCTGTCACTCACCAATGTCCCAGGTCCTGTTTTTAAGTGACACTGTTTAGACAAACGGCGTGTTTATATTATAATTTCTTGCTGTCATTTCTATCAAAGTTTAAAGCTTGATCAACGACTACATGTACTTCCTGTGTGGTAATCATAAAGTGCGTATGTTAAATATCACCTTTCTGTTGACGTCAACCAACCGGTGCCGGCACTGTATTCCTTATGGACGTACCAATGGCAGTGCTGTGCGAATACACCGAGCTTCATCGCAAGTCCTTAATGCTGTGTTCAAACAAACTGTGCTGAGAGGTCATTCGTAGACTAAACGCGCGTTGGTATAAGTTTCAGGTTGTAACGGCAACAATATGTTATAGGCTTGAGCCCCTGTGAGTCTCGGACCTACACTTCAGTCTGGTCTCAGCAGCGACTTGACCGTGGACTCCAGCATATCCGCTAGGGGTCTTGATTTCTGATTTGCAGGGTGGAATCGTATATGCAAGATATCGTTCTTTCTAAAAAAAAAAAAAAGGACTTCAGAAAGCAAAACTCGATCACTCTCTTGGGTCTGTTCTGTTAGATTCTGAATCCACGTTCGAGTGACTTTATTGCCAGGAACTGGGGCTGGTCTTGACTGCAAGACTGGCAGGCGCAATGGCTGTAGGTTCGACGGGTTCGGATGAGGTGTAAAGACTGCTTTGTGGATGCAACCTTAGGTGTTGATAGGTGGGAGGATGGTGGGATGAAGGACAGCTGTACAACATTTCCCCTGGAGTTTCTTCACGACCTTGTTGGGCTGATGCAGGCGGAGTTGGTATAACAAGCTTTGTGTCAAAATGACACCCCCAAAACCGCTGCAACAAGGCCCCCTCGGTCGTTATGTAAACCTCTTTCCGATAATGTACGATCATACCGCGCCTGGCTTGGACTCTGGGGAATTGCCACTGTCGCACGTTCCAGCGCTTCCAAAGCCCCAGCAAAGGGTTCAAAGACGTTATCCATTTATGGGGACATTTTTCATGCCAAGCAATCACCTAACGGCTGGCATTTTATTTGATGAGAACGTCTGCGCATGCATGTAATAAATATGCGGTTTTACGACCCTAGAGTTGTAAAGAACAAAAAAGGCATTGAATTCTGTCAAAATGTTAATCTCTTAACGTACGGGACGGACATAATATGGAGCTACATTTTATGTGCCTATTGTCATCCTCGCTAGAAAATTTCATACATTAATTTTGATTAAATTCAGGGTACCAAAAGGTCTTAGATCCACTTGAAAAGTTGGTTTACCTGTCGCGTCATTTAGCACTGAGAGTTATAGTGTAGGCCTATAGGTCTATTTCTTTCTTTTCTTTTTTGGGGCAAAACAATTTATCACACTACTTCAGAAAGTCTCCAGACGTAAACGTCGTTCTGTACGTGAAATATAATAGGAACAAAGGATTGACCGCAATTAAGTCTTTAAATAAAGGAATCACAACATTAAAATTAATAATACAAAAAAGTACGCAAATGCAAAAACTCAACCAATCAAAGATGCAAAATCGAAATTGCAGTCATATTGTGTATGCTGTAGATTATGGGGTATTGTGAGCCATAGGCACACTGCCAGAATAGAGCCTGAAAGTAAAAGGTCACGCAGCGAGCTTCCGGAACCCTCGCGCGGTCCTCCTATGGGGAGTTAACGTTGGGTCATGTTCGATAAATTTTGGAAGAGTAATTTCTAACTGAAACTGTTCTTCATGTATTTTAGGTTTTTGTGTTTTAGATTTTTGGCAGTGGTGGTCAGTTTTGGGCAGGAAAATTCTCTTTTAGGTCAGGAGATTTTCAGTTTCTATAAATTGATATACCAGCAAATATTTTCCGAAGCCCTTTTTCTCAGTTAGATTTTTTAAGAAGTAACTGAACGAAAAAATATTACAAATTTTTAAATCTTTGCACGTTATTTTTCCTATCCAAGGGTTCCGGAAGCGCGCCATCAGGGGTCAAATTTCGGCTCTACAGTTTGTCCCAGAAAAAAAACAAACCCTGAGGAAAGGGGTTAATATGCCCAAACCAAAAGATATGATTATAAATGTATAAGGATCTCCGAAAAGTAAAGGTAGTATTCTTTCTAATGATGCCTTGATGGTATCCCTCCTGTCATGCATGACTGAACACCATTTTCTTGAAAATGGGGCATCCGAACTCAGTTGTAACACTTTGGATAAACCAGTGAATGAGGTATCTTTAGAAAGCTTCTACTTTTCGGAGATCCTCATACATTATAATCATATCTCATGGGTTGGGCATATTACCCCTTACCTCAGGGTTTGATTTTTTCTGGGACACCCTGTGTAGCGTTAAGGTCTACAGTAGTCACACTGTCAGTGGCGTAACCGGATGGGGGCATGGGACCCCACCCCCGTTCAGATATTGGAGAAGGAAAAACTCTGCTGACGGTCAGTGTTTTGTCCGTGACCGCACCCGCTGAGTGCCCCCTCCAGAAAATGAGCGGCTCCCGCCTACCTGCAAAGCCAGTTATACCAGTCTATACGGTAGTGTTATGTAGCAAACACAAACGGAGCAACCACGCACATACGATTTTTAGCATATTTGGAATTATTGTAAAGGGCATTCAATGCACGACGTCACCACCATCCTTCTACGATGAGGATACGCACAAGTTTTTTAAATAGCCGTCCTGTGCGGTTTTTAAACTTGATGTTATTCTGCTGATTGCCTTTTGTTGGATTATTTCGTCCAACCATTATAACTTTAATTTTTTTCTGTTCCCTTCTTTGATTTCGAAGGGCTTTTTTTTACTGTATTCCCTGCAGAGGCAGGCTGTCAAAGCGTGGACAACAGCTTAGACATTTAACTTCAAAGAAGACTTTGAAAAGACCACGTGAAAGACCGTAGTTTTTATGCGGCTGTAGCGTCTCTGAAGACTGCTACACCTGGAAAATTTGGCTGCAATACTTTCCACAATTCACATCTCTTTACAATTCCTCCGTTGCTATTGCTAATCCGCCTTGGATTTGTGAACTGGGTCAAGCTGACGTGTGCAGCGGCCATTTCCCGATATGTACTTGGTCAGGCACGACGAATGTCATTGGTACTACTGAATCAGCGTCGTAGAATGTTCGCGTGTGTATTCATCACGTGTCCACTGGTATTTCGCTTAATGCACAAAACAGCAAGCAGTTGCTCTTATAAGGAAACTGTCCTACAGCACACTTTTGACTGCTATGCATAATTGGCATAGACATTTTCAACAACATACCATGCCAACTTATCATGCGCCATCCTTTTTGGCGCTGACACTTTTGGCAAGAAGCAGATGGGAAAGTACTTCGTACTAATTTACGGGGAATGAAGTTAGCCACACTTGCTCATGGGGGGAAATTATTTCCACCCTCTTCGCTAGTCAGATCAGCGTGACGGAAGATGGGATCGATGGGCGTAGAGTACATGGACACGCGTGAAAGAATTATATACCAAGTGGCGCCACAAGTTTTTAAGCAGCGTTGTTATTACAACATTTGCCAACGATTTAGCGGGCTGTATGTCGTTATCGGTTGATGCTCAGCGTTTATGGGTGGTCTACTTCAGCACGCAAGAGATGGACACGGTCTCCCGCAACGGTCATTCAAAGAGATCTGTATCCCCGATTAGACTTGGAGCTTTGATAAAATTCAAATTCTGCAGCCAGCTTTACGGGGGAAAGTATCAATAAGTGTTGCCTTTGGAAATCTGTGCCAAAAAGGGATCCAAGCGCTGCGAGACATTTTGTACGAGGGTTGTTACAATATAGAATAGAAAAATCTAATTTTTGATAATTTGTGTGTGAATACCAGTGGGAAGAGGCAGCAACATTCCTTACCCGCAGGAAAGCCTGTTGTTGCATTCAAATTGAACATTGATTCAAAGTAGCCTTTCTGCTACACCGAGTATAATTGTTGAAAAGGTTTCCAGGCAATCTGCCGTACGTCAAGTCCGTAGCCATCAGTTGTCTCCAAAATACTGTCTGAATTGGGTCTGAAATGAGTTTGTGACGATCTGTCGCGAGGGCGATTATAAAGGCGCTAAAAATTCATGTCTGGCGGTGTGCAGGCATGCATTTTGTTAGAATGATTGTCACCATTGTACCCCATTTCTCTGAAATAAATCTCTCAGTCCTTTCGAAAAGTTGTACCCGAAAAAACAAAATCACCGTAGGCAAGCGTTAACTCGTGCATCTTTGAGAACTGGATTGAGCTAAAACCATAGATATGGCCGCTCTCTTGATTTGAGACACTTTTTCTGGTGGTTCCCTTGCACATTGCGTGCATCAATGAAAGCACACAACGAACTACAGGAACCATCGACTAAAAACGATGCTATTACAAATAAGGCCGGTTCATACTTCGCGCAAAAGCTAACACGACTTTGTGACGCCCAGTTTATTTCCTGAAAATCCACACCAACTGCAACGGCACAGAGGCGAGATCAAAATGTTCGCATTGTGAATTCGCAAAAGTTGAACACATTTCAACGCGAGCGAAATTTCGCTGCAAATTTTGTGTGACGTCAAATTCGCTTCTCTGTCGCATTCGCCTGCAATGTGAACGCTGCATAGCTTGTAAGGCCAGTTCATACTTCGCGAAAAGCGAACACACGACTTTGTGACGCCCGGTTTATTTCCTGAAAATCTACACCAACTGCAACGGCTTCAAAGAGAACACAAACAGGAATTTACGAGGGCAGATCAAGTATTCGAGGGCAGATCAATTATTCGTATTGCGAATTTCCACTCGAGCAAATTTTTCGTGACGTCAAATTCGTTTCGCTTTCACATTCTCCTAAAATATGAATCGGCCTATACCTGAGGATTTCACTCATTGAACGCCTGTCTTGTGTCTTTATGCAACGTGTAACTGCGCATGGACAAATCTGGTAACCATGGTTCTGCTGCTAGTAGTCATTTGCCGTGGCCCCCGGCAATGGCAGTAAACAACTAAGCACTGTGATAACTATTGTATGAAGCCAATGTTCCGTGACAGTCGCTTTGTGCAAAACCAAACAAATTACTTTCCGCCATTAAAAGGGGCCATCGGAAAGGTCCAGTGAAACGTCGCTTAATTTGTCTGTACCACACATACATTTTACGGTTTCTATTATTCTACGACGCTGGACTCCGTTTCCACTGAAACAGGGAGTTTGGCGGGCCTGTGTGGATTAGGCAACGGCATAACAAGGCCAATTTGCTTTTAAGTTCGCACGATTCGCCTTGAAACTCGCTTCTTGTATCAAAAGCTTACGGAATAGTATCCTGTGGATGAACAAACGGTAGTTGCAAATCATCTTTCAAATTCCTCCAAAAGATCCCTGTTCCCCAGCGTGACCAGCAACCAGCCTAAATTAAAAGCAATCCATCACACAGCTGGATTTTTTATGTGTAAGGCGCGAAAAGCAGGTGTGCCTCTGTCATACGTTCACTGAGCATAAATCAGACTCGGGAGATATGGCCAGGTTATATCTATATCTATAACATTTGTTTAGCAATCAGACAACTACCGTACTTGAGGTTTTATCAAAGATTTAGAATTTGTCTGTACACCCCGGCGGGGATTTTAATAAAACCTCAATGTCCCCTCATATCAGTCCATTTTCAATTAATACCTCTCGTTGCTAATGACGTCCATCCATTCATTGTACTATATTCGAAGGGCATACAAAGATCTGTTCACCAGCATTACCAATATATGCGACAAAGATTTTTTTTAAAAACCTGGGGTTTATCAAGTTTGTACAGGCGAAAGCTGCCTGTCCAAAGCAATTTTTGGTGGATAGGTTGCTAAATAAGATGTTGCTGCTAACTGCAGATTCTCAAAAAAAAAATAATCTAATCTTTACCCACCCCAAGACAAATGAAATCCTGTTGTTTTTTAAACAGCCGAAAGCACGTATCCTCAGGAAAGCCCAAGCAAGAACAGATATTCCTCAAACTCGTTTCCAAAGCCTTGTTTCAAGAGTGCTCGTCCAAATGTAATTTCGCTTGATTTGCATCGAGAATGTATATGTAACTAGGCAACAGATGTAGACGCAGGAGGTGAGTATAGTTGTTTAGTCTGATCGAGTAATTAGCACTTGGCCATGCATTGTCCATATATGGCACAGTGAAGAGTCCGTGACGTGGGACACTCTGCCATAGACATTAATTCCAAAACTGAAACTTTTTTGTGACCTCCAGAAAAAAAAGGAATACGAAGACAAGGGCCGATCACATTTTGGGCGGTGAAGTAAACTGCGCCATGAAGACCGTGACAAAAGCAGCCTTGGTGGATGCCAAGCGAACACTTCTAGAGTTCATGCAACTTAACGTCGAAAGAACCTAATTGTTTTACGCCCAGAAGAAAAGTATAAAGTTGCACAGAAAGTGCAAAGACGACAGTTTCATGGTCTTATAGTGGCCAATGTACTCTGACACTAACAATCTCCGGCTCTCATCAAATCAAATAAAAAATAAAATGTCAGAATTTTTCACAATATTTCGGGGGAGTTTCCAATTTCTTTATTTTACTATCTCAGTCAGAGTTCTGACACGACCATATTTTAGTATCTCCAAATATAATTTCGAAAGCAACATTGATATGGTTCACTCATGGCTTCCATATTCCCTTCTCGAAATTAGAATTACGTCGAAAATCCCATTTACAATTTTAATCCCGGGAATCCACCGGACACGCTTCTGTGTTGTGGGCTGCACTATGATAAAGATTCGGTTACAGTTCACTTTCTTCACTACTGTCATGGGCTTTAATCCCGGGAGATGGGGATAAATATCCTCCACACTTATTGAGGTGGGGATGGGCTTTCGAATCATCCCCCCCCCCACTTTTTTGTGGTGACCAAAACACTTAAAGCTTATTGTGAAAAGAATTTTAGACTTCCAACGATTAAAATGCATTCAATATCACTGAAAAAAGGAAGGACAGTTTTTAAAAGCCATAAATGTACCATCTTGAATACATTTTACAGATGTTCATCGATATAATGATCATTGACCTCTATAAAGAGTCATATGGTGTCACCCCCCCCTTTTCAAATTTTTATGGTCGGCCAAGTCATCCCTTACCATTCCCCATCCCCCAATTTTCGGCACAAATGTACGCCACTGACTACTTGATCATATAATGCAGGAAACGTGTGTGGTACATAAGTTTTTCTCTTAATTGGTATTTGAAGGCTGTCCAGCAAACCTGCTGCTCCATTGTTCCATAGCTTTTCATTGTTATCAATGTGAAAACTGACTTTTCGTTTTCACGTCTCTTTTTCTTTCAAATTTGACTCCCTGAAAGGTTAAACCCTCTCCTTCGGTAGCCATAGTTTGATCTCTGCATTAATTCTGTAGATACTGTCAAAAAGCTTTTTGTAAGTGATATTTGATGTGGCTTATGGCCTGTTTTTGCAGAGAAAGCATTTCTTCGCACATTATTGCACGTCATACCCATTCTTTTTCCAAGCCCATAGGAATGAACGCTAATTGCTTCCATGCTAGGCGAAGGGCTACACACGTTAATCTACTTAGGAATGACCTTAATACCGCCATTGTTCCAATTACTAATGACCCCGTCAACGATAAGCAGTAGATATGAATTTTCTCAGAAATCAACCAGCTGTTCTGGTGACCGAAAAATCTGCTGGAAGGCAGTTAAGTTACTGGTTATATGTTTCAGGGTAGGACGGAATGGTCTCTGTTTCGCGTGATTTGATGGGCGAAACGAGACTTACCTGGACTGCCTAAGAAATGTGGACATTGCATGCTGAGCAATAAACAACTCATCAAGCGTGATGATTACGATGGCGGATCGACAGATAGAGAAATGAATATTGTTTCTTAGCCCAGTGTTTTTGGCATAAAAATAGACACCATACTTTAGCATGCCATTCAGAGGCATCACTTTACCAAACCAACCAAGATTAGTGAAGTCAGAAGGCATATGCGACGATCGTGTGATGGCCTAAGTATTTCCAGCTCTCTGGGTCGATTCTGCTAACGCCCGGATAAAATAAATCTCTTGATCGTGGCGACAGCCGTTAAAGTCGGTCAATACATAGGGTTCACCCTCCACTTTGCTCTGTATTACAAAAATAAAGTAATAACCTCCTACAATGTATCATACTGAAAGAGCAGATGCTCTGACTTGACCTGCGGGGAATTCTGGGCTTTGTGCTGTTAATATCGACTCATGTATACTTTTAGTGCCGCGTTTCAGGTCGTGGAAAGAAAGAAGTTCGGGCTCAAGAAGTGATTTTTTGTATTTTCAGGCTTGCTGTTGACATTTATGACTCGTGACCAAACAAATGGCGGATTCTGCTCTGCAGCTGTGTCCAAGGGCACATGCTCACGGACTTCACATAAAGAGCAACGTTTTTTATCAGCCTGCTTGAGTCACAGAAGCCATCGGCGACCATCTTACCGTGCCAGATGCAAAGGTTGTTAACCAAATCGTTCGTAGCATCGACAGTTATACAAGCAAACGACGACCTTCGTATTCGGAACGATAAGATGGCAGCTAGTGGCTTAAGTCGATACAAGAGCATTGCGAGTCTGGATTTTTAAACTTCGTGCCCGTGCAGGCTGTTTAGACATGGCACGCGCTGCGTGGCTAAAGGCGTGGCGGTGTAACCCATTGTATTCTCCATGTTAATTATGATGACTGATACCGGAATATTCAGTGCTGCAGCACAATGCATAGTGAAATCAACCATAACATATGTACGCATGAAAAGGATCTTATAGCTAAACTAACGGCTGCATAAAAAATGCAGTGACTGACTTTTATAGGCATACGTTCGTACGATAAAGAAATACTCAGTAAATCATACATCAAAAGCTCCTTGTAATACCCGGTGCCATATGGTATCGACATCATTCCTATGTTGAAACACATTGAATTTCAAGTATCTAGGATGATTTACAGATCCCTGCACTGTGATTATTTTACTGAAACAAAATTCATCGTTGTTTTTCAATTATCCTTATTTTCACTTTCTGTTTTGCTATTTTAAAATGTATTTTAATACTTTATTGCTTTTAGACTGATGTGAATTTTCATATTCCTTTGCAAACTGTGATGTCATTCGAGGGAGAAACTGATTTGTGTATAGAGTTCAACAATTTCTGAAATGTTGTTGTCCAAAACTTCAATTTCTCAGGTGATCTGTGGTTCTGTGAATGCATGTCCTTAGCCATACACCAACGATCAAACCTTTCTCAGAAGTGTTTTCAATGAAGAAGTGGTGAGTTCGATAACAGAACATAAGCTGAACAGCGCCTTTCCGATTGACATCAAGGCAAGAGCACCTGCAGTTGTCCAGAAAAGCTTGGAAAGTTTTTAAATGTGTCATGAGTTAACTTTTGAATACTCTTAACCCACAGAGGCTGGCAAATAGCTTTCTACACTGAAGAAGAGTATAATGATGCACGTACAAAATGTGTGTCTAAGAAAATTTCATCAAAAAAACTGTAATGAAATATTTCGAAATGCATCGCGTATTTTAGATTTGCGGGTATCCATCAAAGAGAAAAACTTAAGGTTTCCTGTTATGCGCTTCGACATGCTTTCCAGTACTGATGTGGACTGTAATAGACCCATTCGATTCAATTACTGTGTCACTGTCATGCGTCATCAAATATCATTTTCGTGAGCGTCGTGAACAATGTCAGCTTGAGCAGTTTCGTCACATTTCATTTCTATTTCTGTTGCCATTTAACTGTAGAATCTGTCTGGCTTCACACCTCCTGGTGTCTGTGCCAAACCACCAGACCATGATGCCGCATGGCATTTAAATTAACATATGAATTCTTGTAGAGTGCTGCCACCGCACACATCACTTCCACTGTCTCCATCAATAATAATGATAATAATTACAACATTTGTAATGCGTTTTCCACAACGTTTCAAAGCGCCATTATTTTACCTGCACATTAGGTTCACATATCTATGAACATTCCTAAAACCATCTCAGCTCCCTGGGGAGTATACTATCCCAGTACTGCCATTTTGGCGCAAAAGGCCAAATATTACCGTTTCTGCTCTCACAGGTATCCATTTACTCCTGGGAGGAGAGAGCACATGGGGTAAAGTGACTTGCTCAAGATCACAACATGCTGCCACCAGCTGGATTCGAACTCCTGACCCTATGATCAGAAGCTACAAACCCTAACCACTAAACAATATGTCTCCAATCAAAACCCGTATAGTTTATACCACAATCACTATTACGATCGTTACTGGCGTTGTTTCTGTTATTACTTGAACTGCTAATGTCGACCAATACATGGACATGGTAGTGTGGATGGTTCGGGCGATAGTGATGGTGTCTAGAAATAGCATGACACATGATAGCCGCGGAAATGATGAAGTGGTGATAATGTTGACGGTGGGAACGATGGTGAAGATGTAGGTGGTGGCGATATGATAGAGGTGAAGATAGTGACGGTGCTAGCAATGCTGAAAATGGTGACGATGAGGCCGGTTATTATTGTCACGCAGTCACTTTTCTTACCTCCAACAAATCTATGTTGATTCACTGGCCAGGACCATTTTTGTGGAGCTGTTACAAGCGCAGAAAATCGCTAAGCACAGGAAATAAATAGACACTGGTTACCAGCGAGAATCTCATGTAATCTGTGTTGTATCTGACTGGTTCCCAGTAATGAATTTGCTGAACCAGATGTCCTGCCGAGTGGCTCCATGAATGAGCCTGTTTGGTTTTTCAAAATGGCTAGGTCGTTCGAGAACAGAGCATGCGCGCGAGTCTGTGTATGGAAGAGCTGATAAGGCAGACCTCGCGCGAACATAATTGCTGTTCTCGAATGACCTCAGACGCACTCCATTTTGGGCCACGCCGTCGGAATGCCGAAATGGCTCATTCAGTGAGCCGCGCCATTCTCGTGGCGGTGGACCTGAAGGCCATGACATCCACAACCGCCGCTACATCTTCATCCTAAATGCTCTAGCAGCTCTCCTCCCCGTCATCATCAGCTGCCTCTCGCGAGCAACGACCGAAGAATCAAGTCTTTTATCAGACCACACAGCTGTTTCTCCCATCATAGTTCATGTTCAGCTAGCAACATAACAGACTTCAGGTCTGTTTGCAGTCGGGGATGTACGTGAGTCAAAGCTCAGTCCTTCTAGCTTTGCAACACTTATTTAAGTTTTTGTTTATACTACCATCACATGTAAGCAATTATCCCGCAACTTCTTCCGAAACCAACACGGGCTATTTTGGGGCGCAAGACTTGTTTCTTTTCCTGAAGAGGCAAAATAGTGCTAAAAGTGCCTAAACAAACGGTATCTAACACTAATCATTTCACCTCGACCAATTTATGGCAGTGAAACGTTCTGACGCAGGCCACCACGAACTATGCTCTCCGACGTAAAAAAAAAAAAAAAGTCATTACTGGCTTAGCCTCTTGGTCACCATACTTCATAATGCTGTGCAAATGGGTTCTCTAATTACATCACCTCGTGTCCATCCAGGCACTTACCAACTGATGTACTGTCTAAATACACGGACAATATTCCAACATCAGGGCGAAATTTTACCCACATTGCTCAAAACATCGACACACGAAGTCATGAGTTGATCCAGACAGCACCCTTCCCTTCGCTCCCTTCCCCACAAAAGGGCGAATTTCTTGGGAGAAGTTTGTCTTTGCTTTTCCTTATCCGGTTCTTGAGTGTGACGTCACTTCAGTTTAAACCACGCCCACTGCTCTTTCACTGCACATAAACATGCATTGATATCCGTTTACATGGAACTGTGGAACCGGAAGTTAATGCGCAACTTCAGCGATAGTCCAGTGTGAGCCTGTATATTGTGGCGCGTCTGCGATTATGACGACGTCGAACCGGATTAGTAAAAATGCCACAAAATACGGTCACGTATCCCGGAAACAATAACAAAGATTTCACGAAGAAATATTAAAACCTCCCCACACACAGTTATTGTGGCTCATGAACCAGCCTCGTTGAATATGAACAATCTTTGCTGCAATCAGTTGGCATTTGCCCAACGTTGGTAAAGATATCAAAAACAACAGGAAAAAAAACAGAAACAGCTATTGCTCGACCCGGTTGGTATATTGTAACTGGATTTGATTAAAGGATCAATAGCTGACACTTTAAAGAAAACAAACTTTCGTTACATAGTACCGTGGTGGTTGGTGCTTCCCTACTTTTGCAGTCTATTGATATGCTTGTAAAGCTACAAGTAGATTCAATATTTTTTCACGATGGTGGTGAATAATATAGATAAAAAAGATATATCTTCTTTCAACTGTTACATTCCCTGGGTGTGTGAAATTCTTGTAGGCCTACAATGATATGCTCAGATCTAAAAACTTTCGACGGCCAACCTTCATCTTCGCATGGACATTTAAAGACCCCCACCCCTTACTTCTGCACGTACCTGTACTGATGTGAAACTGTTCTGAGTTGTCCCGATCCCTTGGGCGACGCCTAGAGATAGAATGAAGACCAAAGCAATGCCTCCCTCCATTTCACCAAATCGTCCAAGTTTAGCCTGTCTGGCTCGCAAGTCTCTCTTGTCAGAGATGAACAAAGGCTGATGGAATACACGCAGTACCCCGGCCGTTTGAAGATTGTTCACGGTATACACGGAGATATCCAGCTGAAGATAGTGCTTCGTCTTGACAGTTTTATATTCAAACATTTAGACACTACTCGATAACAAAAGTGACGTCAAAACGCCACTGATATTCTGGACACTTTTTTATCAACACAAAAATCAGGACGTGCTAGGATTCAACCTGGGTGGTCGCCCTCGGCGTCAATTATAGCGCACTGTATGCATAACGAGTGTTTGAGAGAAAAAGAAAAACATTCTCACGTTTTTCAAAACATTCGTTTGATCAAGTCCGCGGCCCAACGTTTGTGCATTGGGTATAATATACTATGGGCAGTATGTCATCAAAGCACTTCTGTCGTGCGTCAGCACGATTGTTCTATATTGAGTGAGCACCGGTTGCCTATCGGGTGAAAGGAAAAAAATTGAAAGACCGCAATGTTCGAAGCTTCATCTCTCACGGAAACTTGGATTTAATCTTCCGGAAAAAGTGCACCGCGAATTGTCCAAGTTCAGCTACTTCAAAAGGCCAGGCGTGCCAAGCAAAGAGTGTTTGACCGGGGAAAGGCCGTCAGAGATGCGTGAGAAGCTGCCGTTATCTTGGGGGTAGTGGGCGTGCAATGTTACGTACTCTGCCGTATCCCTGATTAATTTTATCCAGCGAGTTAACAGTTCTGTCTAGATATTTTCCCCTCTGATGGCTGCAACGTGAGAACTCGGAGGGAGAGAGACGGCATTTTGTTCGTCCCCGCAGGAGCTTTATGAAATCCAAATAGATATGATAATTGTCGCGGCTCCTGGTTCGTCCGATTACAAAAAGCATTCCGTCATGATTGCCTGAAACAACGGCCTGAAGGTCCCGGTTGTGATACCAGCTGCAACGTGCGCCTCACCTGCGGGCCCGAATGGGCGGAATGGCAATTTTTTCACCCTCAATTGATGAGGAGGAAACTCGACGCGATGGGAAGCGAAATAACACAGTCCTGGAGCAATACAATTATAAACGTGGTTAAATTGCAGAATTTCGTTTCATTGAAATCTGCTGGTAGGTTGAGAGCATAGCGAAGCCCCGGTTGTGTCTCAGTGCATCAAATACAAGCTGTTCGCAATCCGACAGTTTATCAGCCACTGACCAGCGTGTATTTGCAACGTTCAGTCGTTACCTGGTGTGCTCATCCGAAGCGAAGTGTGCTCTCTGTAGGCTGCGCGGGCGTGATGTTAACTAGTCTCCATTCAAGTCTCGAGTTCATCGAATATCCTGCTCTTGCACTGGCAAGCATCATTTCGACCTTCAATAAAGGGCGTCGGGGAAGGAGTATTTATCAACCGGCTGTCGCTATGGTGTGTCTCGAGTTGCTGATAGGACAGGGTGTTTAGTCTTTGAATCGGGTTTTGAAAGTACATTATGGATACTTGACATGTTCAGCTTCCTCAGATTTGTTGATGAACTCCGAAGCGGTCCGTAGTATAAAAGTGTAATTGCCGACAGGTGCAAGAACTTGTTCTTAATCGCAAATATTAAAGTGGAGGGAATGACGAGATTCTCTGTTTAAGGGAAGCACATGAGCTGCAGTGCTCGAAGGAAAAACCATACAACTTTCTCATGAGACAATTATGCTGGGAGCTTAGATACAGGCTTGAAACACGTCTACTTGCTCATTTTTTTTATTTAGTGCGGATGCTCCGGGTCTGCTGCGCACGGAGCAGTGATGTGTCAGTCATCATTGCATTACATTCCTATTCTGTCATCGGTTTGAAAATGGGACAGGTGCTGCGGGCTGTTCCGTTTCCCAGGGGAGAGAGGTGTACGTGGCATGAATGCGAGACCTTAAAAAGAATCCTTTACCTTCTACATGCTTCATCTGTTATCCTTTGAGCGTCATGCGTGATGGCTATTGTACAAAGCAGCTAACTACAAAATGGTATAGCACGACTTACGTTTTGCCATTTTACATTTTAATGCATCATGAAAAATAATAACTCAGTAATTTGATTACCTTTTTGAGCCCTGAAACACACAGTTATCAAAGCTTAGTTTTTACATTGTTTTTATAACTGTTTCGAGAATGCTGTCCAGTGCGTTTCTTCCCTACTAGGTTCGGTCATTTTCCCGTAAGTCTATGGCCATATTGTGTACGGCTATTCCAAATTAGAAATGGACATTCTCTTCAAAGATCTTAGAATAAGAGACAATACTCCTTTACGATATCTTGGAATTTAAAAAAGTAGCCCGCAAGTAAGCTTTCTGTTGGGTTAGGATTTGAAATAAGATACAATTATATTCCTTTACGGTATCCGGGAATCGGGTGAGTTTTGATCCGTTGTATCTATAAAGCAACTGTGAAAGAATGACAAACGTAAAAAGCATGGCTTTTCCGATTATGTACATGTATGTCGGAAGCATTATTGCATCCATGATTAATGCATTTTTAATCGTTAACAACGTTGACTGACATAATACTGTTGCTTCAGCGATTACTAAAGGGACAGTGCATCATATGGACTATGCATTGCATATGCTTAATAGTATAGTTTCCCTGTGCTGCGTGGAACCACGGAATTCAAGAACGGGTCATTGCAATGAGCAGGCCAAGGTGATCGTGTATGCTGGTACTAAGCCTAATTGGGTCATTTACCACGCATCTAGACGAGTTAATTTTTTCAAAGCTTTTTTAATTAGACAGGGTTGACATACGTCAATTTCCCTTCCTGTCGTCAATGCCATTGTCTAGACAGCTTCAGTGGCCCAAGACGTCACGAGTGTGATTTCGAAATGTCGCTCCATCAACTTGAGAGCTCTGCACTGAACGGCGATGATACAATCGGAAAGTGTCGTCAGGAATTGGGTCCTATAGGTTTGGTAGTAGGGTATAATTTGACACATTGTTTTATAGTTGGATTTGCCCTGTAACTCGGTGTTGAAAGAATAATGTCCAAGATTTCCGAAATATTACGTCAGATGTTGGAGGAATGAGGGACGAAGTAATCCCACTAAAGGCTGCGGGTTACTAAATTGGCCAAAAATACATTTGGTCGTATCAGAAGTAACAGACGTTTCCGAAAGATTTTTTAATCAATCACTTGTACCACACCAAAATCCTTATTGTTGAAGTACACACGAAATAGATGCGACATACACAAAAATTGCCTCCGTTAAAATTTACCACTTGCAGTCAGTTTAAAATAAAAGTATGTTACACATACGTGCATTGGGAGAAGTTCATGAGGTGAAAGATGAAAATATTCCACGCCATCTGTATCTTATGAGCTTAGTTGGATTATCAGTTGTCATCATTATGAGCCCCGAGATGGATCAAGAGAGGGCGCAGTTTTTCTAGCAACGCGTGCTCTTCTGGTAGGAATTGCGCTTTGCAAGTTTACATACGGCAACGAAATGCACGCGTTACGGTCGCATCGCCACTAACAAAATGAACACTCCCGACCAAATGGCTCTTTGCAACCGATGATGCATTGAGTGCTTCTGCTCAAGGCGGACCAACATGAACGGTTGACGGGTAGATGAAGTCATTTGGAAACTGTCGATAAAAAAGGAGGAACACAAAACGAACTCTGGAATATTTTCCCAGAGGATCGTCAGAAAATGAGCGCCATAAACTGTCAAGCTGGATCGAACGCAAGAAAAGCAGTATTGTTCATCAGCACTATGTTATCTTTTTGGATTTATTTCGCCGGATGAACATCGCTAAATATTCTGATCAAATATCTTTACTGAAATTCTACACCTTACGCGACTTCTGGCCGTAGTTTACTGATTAATTGGACAAGCAGGCGAGCAATTAACAGCCAAAAGCAATTAATTAGTAGTGAAGGATGGGTGAAGAGATTAAAAGGCTTTGGCAAATGGAGACCAATTACCTTTGCGAACCGCCGCTGCTGGGGCTTTCGGTGGAGAGCCCGATTAGTGGAGCCAAGTGTAAAAATAAGCGTGTTTGGCGTCTGGGTTAGCCTCCTGTGTTTAATTTCCAACAGAGAATTAAACATATATGGAGTGATTTGGATGATTTGGAATATAGTTGAAATTGAAAAATGCTGCCGCTTCCACGGGCGCCTGTATAGGCTACAATAGTTTCAAGGTTACCAGTAAGGCCACATTTTGGGACACGATAGACAACGAAGACATGTTTGGGCATCGCACGGTCGCCTCCGTGGTGTGGAAAGTCACTGACAGACTCTTAAGTCAGGAGTTACCTTTCGCAAGTACTTCATTTTCCAGTGGATTGACTTTTTCACCTCGTGCTTCGTGCGGGTTAGAAATAAAGAATAAATTCCAAAAGACAGCCCCCAAAATGAGACCAGGCAGTTACGCCAAACGTGTTTTTTTTTTACTTCGCCTGACTATGGTGCTCACCTCATGCACACGTTCAGTTAATCGACATGTATACTACCAAATAATGCCGTTATATATTTTCCCATTAGTGGCCCCAGACGGAATGACTCTCTGGTTACCAGGACTACTTTCAAGAAACATCTCCATACCAAAATCCTGCGTAATATGAAAGAATTGGAACCATCGTTGCTATTAGCTACGCAATGCCGCCTGTTTATCAGGACTTCGAACAGTCAGGCTGTCCATTCCGATACATTTGAAAAAAAAGGAAACAAAGAAAACGTAAGGAAGTTCCCTGAAGAGTTTAACATTCATCTTGTTTGTTGTTGTTTATTTTCCCCCATCTCTTCATGGTTTGATTTGTACATTGTCATCGCCAAATAGCTGGAATCAACAACAGGTTTGATATACTTTTGATTTTCATGATGATGGAAGCCATGCTGAAAGTATGATGTCCATGGTAGGCCTGAATGTGAACAGTTCACCTGTGTATGTACATTTCTACAGCTGAGGCAAACATATCCGAAAATCACAAGTAACTCAACAAGCCACTATTAAAACAAAGATTACCTCGTTGCTTAATCTATCTCAACCTCTCAGGCTGTCGGTATGTCTTGTGACCTTTCGGTATCAGTAAATCGTGTTAGGACGATGCTGAAAGAGTCGTTTGGCATTCATATTTCTTCTCAAAATGTGTTTGAAGACGGCATTTTTAACTGAGCTAATTTCAAATTTATCGAGCCTCTTGAGCTATATTTGATAACATTTGAGTGAAAAGCTGAGAGATAAGTTAATTCTTCAAAGGTAGCTTTGGCGACCCTAGACTCATTTTGTTAACTCGAATCACACTTCTTCATACGTTCATGAAGTTGCTTCTTCCGAGCCCCCTTCCCCTGAAAACTGTCAAGCAAGCCGGCGAGGTTTAGTCTCCAAAGACACCTCGTCAAGCAGCCTTTTTATATCAGGATTAGGACATGATCCTGAGGCAGAGGCCGTTAACAAAGTATGACAAACTCGTCGAGATTGTGAAGTGCTGACGGACGACAATTAAGTTGGAAGGCGGGAGTGAGAGGCGGTGATGACAGTGCTACACTTCAGTCGTCTGTGAAGATGAGAAACACTAACAACTAACACCTTTTGGTTAACAGAAATTATTACATTTTAGTAGGATGAAAGGAAAACTGAGCCCACCCATTCTGAGGATGCTAGGCTGTATTTCACCATCGGAACCTCTGTAGTCCACTGACGACGGACAGAGCATACTATCCGACATGTTGGCCTCCGTTGTTCTCAGAACCACACATATACCCTACTCAAAATCCTTACATGGCTCTACCACAGCTTCTCTAACTTGCCACTGTCACCGTAAAAGCCTCAAAGCTTGATTTACATTAAAGTTGAAACAAAGCTTCGAAAAACCTCGCAACCACATATGTATAAATTGATGGGCAGCGTGTCATTTTAAAGCAAGTTTTTCTCATAAGGTAAAAGCAATGGATTAATCTGTTTTGGCATCAGAACTCTTCCAAATAACCCGAGAGGGGTACAAATAGGAAACCTCATAGCCGTTGGTACCGGCATGCCAAAACCTTTAATGAAATGTTCAACCGGAGCGCTGGTGCCACGTTGGCACGTTGACCGAAAGTTTTATTTTGAAAGTCAAGAAACACCCTGATGTGATTGATGTCAAAGATAATGACTGGGAAAGAGTCACTTTCTCTCTGGCCATTACAATGTAATGACCTGATATGGGTGGAGATTTTCGTTTCACTTATTCTCTGCAACCTGAGTGTGGATTTATGGTTTCTGTAAAAACCATAAGCGCTCAAAGTGAGCTAATTAGTGGGAAAGCGGTCAACTACCCGTGTTGGCTGGGTTTGGATCGTGGCCAAATTGAAGGTTCCTATTCCGTGATACTCTATTTCCAAGTAGAGATTGGCTGCGGCCTCAAAAGTGAGTGGAGTTAAGTTTGCGAAAGCCATAGGCATATCCTGCGGGGGCACTTACCCAGTGGCGTATCCAGTGGGGAGGGGACCGAGGGGGCGACTTGTCCCCCCCGACTTTATTTTTATTTACGAAGAATATTTCGTAAGTGAGTAGGAACGAAAGTAAATTATTTATCAAATGATAACACCAAAACCCTAAGAAACAACACCAGCAAATAAATGCAAGGATGTTGGGACTGTAGGTAAAGCTTTTGATTTTTTTTCTCCCTAACATCACGTTTAATGAGCCCGAAGCCGCATTCGCTTTTGAACCCCCCCCCACACACACACACCCATGGAAGTGTGTATTTGCCTGCAACCGAGGACCCCCTATTGTTCCTCTTTCGTTTGTACTTTAACTTTTGTAGAAGACCACCCATATATAAGACTTAAAGGTTTTCATGGTGAAAGAAACTAGATCTATAGTAAAGATTGCGGTAACACCATGTATTTATCTCTTCTATCTCTCTTCACATACTCAAAGAAGAGATAAATACATGGTGTTACCGCAATCTTTACTATAGAGACCACCCATATGTTTTGTACACAGTTGTCAGTCGAGGACCCTCTGTCAATCGGGGACCTTATTGTCCTCTATTATTCAGGGTCCCCAATTGAATGCAGAAACAAACTCACCCACCCACACTCCAAAAGTTGGATACACCAGTGGCGAAAGCAGTTTGGATTTGGATCAATTTGATGGGCTTGGGCGCTAATGGTCAAAACACATGATTTCTTAAGGCAGATCTTGCTAAGAAACTACATGATATAAATTCCACACCACATTTCAAGAGGTCCTCAAGGTGGAAAATTTTGAGTGCCCTTTTTGTTCTTATAGTCACGGTCGTAGATTCTGTAAGCCAATTTTAGCAGTTATATACTAGTTTGACGTTATAGCATAAAAGGTCAAGTTTAAAATGCTAATAATGTATTTTTTATATAATACCAAAAACATATCAACCGACTGACAGTATTGAAAAGAAAATGAAGATTCTTCTCTAAAATATTAGGCCCAAAGGAGTATAAGTGGGCACTTCCGGAGTAGTGAAATACTACATTGCTCTATACGGTTTCATTGAAAAAAAACTGTTGTGGAGAGAAATCTGCTAAATTCTCTTAAGAAATTGCAACAATTTTGGTCAGTCACTTCAGCATTTTTAGACGCAGAGAGACTCCCCTTGCGAATACGATCCCCGAGAAAAAAATGTTCCCAGGAATTTTACCAGCAGTCTCTGTTCTCTCCGGGGTGATAACGGGTAACGGGACCCGTTTGTCCACGAGCAATTTACGGCCTTCCCTGCTGCGTCGCGCGCAAGGTATATGCGAACATAACACCTTGGAAAGTAATAGTAAGCATTCCAATGGCAGTCAAATCCTGTCAGGAAGTCGTCTGTTGTTGGAAGGATTATGGCATGATGGCAACGCCCCTTGGCGTAATGTAGTCAACAAATAATAGGTGACGTCAGTTGTTTCCAAGGAGGGAATTCATAATGGCTCCAAAGATGTGTATTTTTATCTTTTAATTAGCCTTCCTGACTTAATAGCATACTGGAATATCTGATGACTGTTGAAAGTGGACGTGTTTTTCACACTCTCAAGATAGTCGTTGCTCACAACTTAGTTTACACTTTGCCCGAACTTGGTCAAAATGTGGACATTCATTCCCCTTTTGTAAGTTCTTCTCAAAAGTTGTTCAAAATCATGTTATCAAAACATGGCAACTCTTGAGGTACTTCAATCGCTGACTAATGCTGTCCCTAGACGTTGCATTGTATTTTTAACTACCTTAATTACAGCATAAAACTTCAGCTGGTATATTAGATATGAGAATTAATGTGCATGACAGGTCACAAAATTTACCCAAAAGTACAAAATTAGTCAAATATAAAACTTTCAAAAAATATCGCAAAAATATTAATATTACAAGTTAATTGTCGGCTCAGTTTAACAAATTCTAAACGTTTTTTTAAATCCTCAGTCGTACGTCTCTTTTAGAAAAATAATCTACTTAGAAATTTGGCCGGAATATAAGCATCACTAGTTCTCAGTGAATTCTTCGTTTTATTGAGTACTTATCTTAAGGCATGGTATCTGGACAAGTCCGAATTACTTCGGCTGGAAACAACACGTGCGTTCCTACGGAAGCCGCTATTAGCCCCGAGCTGAAGCGAGAGAGGGCGCAGTTTTTTTAGCAACGAAGACTCCTATGATCGGAACTGAACTTCATTGATTCACAAACAACTCGGAAATGCACGTGTTATGGTCGCATCGCTACCAACAGAATGAACACTCCAGACAATATGGCGCTTTTCAACCGATGACGGGGTGCCTCTGCTCGCGGCGGATAGCTAGCTAGCGGCTTTGTGCTCTCACATAGTCTTGTGTGCCACTGCCAGCCGCAGCGAAGCGATTCGGACGCTGTCGTTTTTTTCCCTGCCAGTCATCTCTATGAGCGGACCATAACCCTAACCCTGAACCGGGACGGCTCCTCCCGGCTGTCGAAGAGCCCACCAGGGGCCTCCTCGGGAATGTTAGCGGCACGGGCCCTGCACTCGATATTCACATCCACGTCTCTAGTGTTGAGGGCCACTTGGACGGCTACTACAGGCCTAATGTAGCGGGCTTGATCCCTCTCGTCTGTGCCGACCACGTAAGGATAATGGCCGAAGGACACGCCGTCAGGGGGGTACATGTTCAAAGAGTCTACGAAATCTCTGTCTTCCTCTCTCTGTTTTAAAGAAGAAGAAAAGAATTACGAAAAGCACAGTATTAACTCCCACACGACATTCCGTGGATGGATGTAATATAGAAAGTATGGCCTCGCTTTAATTAGCCAACATATAGGCCATTGAAGCAACCGGCGGCCAGTACTGCCGTACACATAAGCGGCGTTTTTGAGCGTAGCTTCTATGGGAGAAACAGGACCTGCGGATGGTCATGTGTATTGTGTCAAACAATGTGGGGACGTGGGGGCGATGTTGCACTTCACAAGCCAACCCGCAGAAGCTTCTCGAATGCGCCGCTAGAGATAGAGTGACCGTTCTAAACGTGACCAATCCAAGAGGGCGCCCAAACGGGGAACTTAGGCCAAGTTTGATCAAGGACCATAGTTAACCATAGTTCGATTAACTCTGATTGAACGCACGCTAGTTGACGATGGTTGGACTAATCTAATTAAATTATTTGCGAGTGGTCGCATCGTTGGTTAGAAATGATAGAAACACTTGCAGTATACTATGTCACTATAGTAAACGACCATTTTCAGTTCTAACTTTGTTAATTTTCCCTTCGCAGACCTTTTTCTCGCTTTCGGCCTAATGACCTGACAACAGTTGACTGGGGTCGTGCACACTTCAATTTTACTGCGCCTGTGCTAAGTACGTCACGAACCAACCTTAATTAGTAGTCCTTGATCGAACTTGCCATTAAATGCTCCTGCGCTTTTCTAAGCATTTTTAATAAAAACGTGTGGACGGACAATGGTTGGATAACCACCGAGGTGGTGGTGTTCAACTTATGTGAATGCGCAATATTTGATGTGACGTCACATTTGCTTTCGCGCGAAGTGTGAACGGGCCTTAACTTTCCTGAATTTAATAAGAACCGTGGATTTTTTTCCTGCAGTTTGCAGGATAATCGTTTTGCTTGTTGAATGTTCGAATTGAAAATTTCAAAGAAGACGTGTATGCATGGCCACGTGAGGGTATTTCCGTAGAACCTGTACATGGATTTTCGACTTTCTTTGTCATGGGTGCTGTATATTTCGTAGGCCGTATAACAGACACGTGGTTTTGGTGCCTATAATTTGACCTGAGTTGGCCCATTCTATCAAACAAAAATTTGCTAGGCCTGTCTGGGAGTCGTTGCCTCTGCAGAATGATTACAGAATAATTCGGGCTTTCTTTTTACCCGCTTTAACGCCGAGTGATATTGACCTACATAAACCGAGCTTACCACTTCACAAGTGAAGAAGATCCGATTCTGGAATGATGGTGATTTGTTGAACTTCGGCATTATTAACTCGTCGACTTCAAAGCCCTCTGGAATCCACCCCCAAACCTGCGAAGAAATGGTCGTTTGGGGGAAGGAAAATGAAACAGTGAGAAGAAGAAGATTGAGGACTTTCGGGCAAAGGCATAAATCCGCGGATGGGGACATAAATTTGTTTTCCCTCACGTTTTGACCAGGGGATTGGATATTGAATCACGCACCACCTTTTCAGCGGAAAAAAAAATTGATGGATTTCCAGAAAATTTTCGGACTTTTCAACAACCAGACTGTATTTGTTACAACTGAAAAGGTGAGACAGAGTGGGAAAAAAACTAATACGATTAATTTGATGTAAGGTTCAAGTGTGCAACTACATTTACTAAAGATGCAACAGCTGTCTTACGACCAGGTCCTCCTAGAGTAATCATTGTCAGTATACCCCAGACCTCATTTTGGAAACTTTCATGGCTGGGCAATTTTTTTTTCCATTTTTTCGTTTACGTTCTCCCCCACTCCCTGTAGTTCGTGGTACAAATTTACGCCACCGCCCGACAGGCTTGGCGGCCTTTTTTGTCAAGTTCTGCTTTACACCATTCCAGAGTTCGCAGTTTAAAGTTAAAATCGAGCGCTGGGTTTTCGGTAATACCTGCAATTAAATAGCGTACAGGAACAAGCAGCTAAAGGCACGATATTTGCGACTTGTATTATTCCCGTCCTTTGCAGGTGTGCATGGAACGATATGGTCTATTCCACTCTGCTGTCCTTGGCTAATGTTTATCTCTCATGTTATTCATCGGGATTTTATTGGCTGAACATTGAGTGTTCCAGCGAAAGGTATGTACATGTACTTACTCTGTTAAGGCCCATGTACAGACAGGGCTCCGTGGTGTTGTAGCTGGAATTGCCGGGGGCGCACTCGCCGAGTAAGGATGGATCGTATCTGCAGAAGCGTTGTGGATCAGTCAGGTTGGCCGGTGGGAGGTCAGAACAATCCAGGTACCCGGATTGGTTGATCATAAGTGCTAAAGAAAATGCAATTCGTGTATGTTGGTAAGTGACTCATACCCAAATTAGTATAAAAACGACTCACGGGATTATTCTTTGCCACCTTAAAGATTTCAAATTTCTTCCAACCAGCATGCTAACGTGTGGAACGAGATAACTTTAAAAAGACCGTAGCATTGCTTTTAGACGAAATAAATTAATTTAGACTACAGAGGGCGCTAGATAGCGCGCTCTGACAGCAATGATTAGTAACTTGGAATAAACTACAGGATGGTCGTGGAATAAATATTCCCTCGGCGATGGAAGCGAGGTGGGCCAGCCGCCCCCCCCCCTCCTTCGACAGGGGGATTGACCCTCCAAATTTTGTCAGGCTCTGTTATGGGGCGTAGTGGATCGATCTATAACTGGCTGATGCCTGATGGTCCCACAACTGCCCCCCACACGCTGTCTTTGAAATACGCCCCCCCCCACACACACACTCACTGTTTCTCCCCCCCCCCCCCAAAAAAAAAAAAGTACCGGTAGTATTCTTCCTATAATGCTGTTACTGGCCGCATACACTACTGGATAAAAGGCAAAATTCCAACAAGCAAGATTTCTTACGTTGAAACACGAATTCGTCGATCTGTTGTTCAATTCTCATGCGATCCGCGTCACTCTCATCAGGGCTGTACTCAATACGTCGCTGGTTGTCTGGGAACGGCACAAGGTTGAGTCCTTGGGGGAAAATAAAACAACGAAAGGGAAACCTGCTTCACCAGCTACTGAGGTACACTGCTCGGCCACGTTTCTCTCCCAACCCAACCCCAGCACTTGACAATTTCGTAACCTGTATATTCTGGGCTGTCTTCCTAGTAACTTCCTGTATATATAGGTCATATAGGTCCCCTTCATATATTCGTTCATATAGGTCCCCTTGTTGTTAACATTGTTTTCCATCTGTTTTCTGGTCTTCTGCTTATTGTTGTCCCCAGATTCAATTTTCTACCCAAGTTCATAATCATTTTCCAGTTCCAGTACTCAAGTCATTTTTATCTGAGCGATACAAAACCCAATCATTTCGAAAAAAAGGAGTTTACCTGTAATATCCTATTTACTTTGTTTCTTACTTTCGTCCATATGCTGAGCGCAGAAGTAAATAATTATGAAAAGTCGTAAATGCAAAACGTCCTCGTTTCCCAACCTGTTGGAAGACCTTTCCTGAGGCTCTCACTTTTCAGACAATGTTGAAAACTGTAGTTTCCTTCCATATTTCATCCAGTTCGACCCATAATTACAAGCATCCACTCCAGTGAGTATAACTGTTTTGTGCTTTTTCCAAGTTCCGAACCAAACTACCGACATACCGAGATATTTGTTAATTTAGTTTCATCTTTGCAAAGAAAATGACAGCTTGAGGATCAAATCATAACAAACATGTACAATAACACGACCTTACGCGGAGTTTTGGGCGTCCAGTGACCTAACCTACGCCCAAACCTTTGCTAGAAAATTGGGAGTACGATTCCCTGCAGGGGTCCAGGCCCTTGACAGTGTTAGGAAATAGTCACTTGGCTTTTGGCACATCATACCTGGCGGAGTAATAAGTGAGTTGTACTTCGGTCTTTCCAGTGAAATGGTCTGGTAAAAAATGGCGAACATTGCAGCCCAGAAACCAGCCAAGCCCAAAAAGAAACACAGATAGAACAGTCCAATTTGTGCTGAAATAAAACAAATGAAAAAAAAGAGATTAGGGGAGAGAACATGAAAGGATAAAAGTTTGGGCCCATGTTTCACACGTTACGTGCATTCCAAGTTTTTCACACTGTCGGTGTTTTGAGGTTTTTTGGGATCACTTGGCCGCTCTTAATCCCTTTTGTTTTAACTCGTTTGTGATTTTTAATTTTCTTCAGATGAACCCCGCCTTGCCCCACACACTGCATCACAGAACAACTGTGCCATTTTTTCTCTTCTGGTCTGAACTTCCTGGTTGCAGGTTTGTGACACAGCACTTTTTTAAAGAAAAACATGTGTCTATTGTTTCACTTGCAGTAACACCGATGTCGCTGTGGTTTTATGCCAGGTCATAGGAATACTCATAAAGCATGTGGTTTGTTTCACGCGATCCGGCTTGTGATCAGTGATTCGTCGCTGGTTCGCCGTGGCACCAAAGCCGCTTAACTTAATGGATGGAGTGAACCATCAATGGGATCGCTGATTGAGATCTACATGTACATGTGGTGTGACGAAAGGATACTGTAAATCATGCAAAATTCTTTCATCGTTTATGAAATTATTACATTTATTACATGTTAAAGAAAAATCCCACAGCACGAGCTTTGAATCATAAAACATGACTTACCCCAGCTTTTTCCATTTCGTCCCATTACCTCTCTCTTCTCTTTGTCCCACATGAAGTGGCGAAAGCGGTTCCAGTTGTCGCGAAGGTCCCCGCCCAGTTTCCTAAACCGGAGAACAATTGGGTTTGGAGCAGCGGTCTGCTCATCAGTTGCCGGCACATTGTCGTACTCTGCTGGGACAATCGGCTCGCTCTCCGGCTGGGAAGACGGGCCGGCCTGCTCGCTCGTGGCCATGGTGATTCTTTCCAAGCAAAATTGTAGTACGTTCGGGTAGCTAATTATTTGTGCGCTGAAACAAGCAGATCAAGAACCTGTCAGCACAATGTGCCTGCAGTGGAAAAATACCCAAATGTGGTATCATGCGCATGCGGTGTTCTCAGTTCCTGTTTCACATCGATGTTAAAGGGCACAAGACTTCCCCTTATGGAGACTGTTACAAATAAAAACCATGAGGCCTATGTTGTGATTTTGTGAAGTATGTGCGGGACTAAAACAATCTATTGCTCCGTGTGAAAATAAAACGCTCTCAGTTTTTGCTACCTCACCTTGGATGTTTTATGACTTCAAGCTGGCGCAGAATCTTCAGAGAATTCCCTGTGTGTGATGATAGCACGTTGTGTTTTAAGGACTTAAGGGGGTTTTATCTGAGGATAATTTACAGTTTTGCGCTGTAAAGTCATTCCAGAGACCAAAATATAAGTTTTTTTCTGTCCTGTGTGAATGTTCTTAATTGTTGCTGTGGTCTGAACACCCACGAATCCAACAGGGCAGCTATCGGTTGAGCCATATTAGAAAGTTAAGATCCGAGTCTGCACCGTGCAGTCCGCCGCGATTCAGAGCCTGAGGGAAAAAGCCGCTGGACACCGTACTCCGTCTGGTGTCTGATAACTTGACTGCCGTCTCAAATGAAACTACAAAACAGATTAATATGCGTGTACATCAGAGATCAAACCCATCAGCAGTTCCTTTTGTGTTACCGAAGCGTGTTGGAACTTGGCAGATCCCTTTAAAATTTTGATCAAGGAAACACGTCCGCTTGAAAAGGAAGTTTAGTTGGTCACAGGGATAGTACATAGCCTTTACCGGTGTCTGTTGTGTGCTCAAAATTGGGCAGTGATACTTTTGATTAGGGGAAAACATTTAGGCCTAGAACTATGAGCAAAATAATCATCGTGACTGTACGGCTGAGATATAAACAGAGAGATCATACGCTTTATGTGATGTCTATGGATACAAAGCGGATGCATTTTGTAAATTTCAACCATTTCGTTTCAAGTTCGAGCCTTGTTATGTGTCAAAAGCCTTCACAATTTCGTAATAGCAATTCCCTTGCAACTTCTATAAAAAAAACGTTTGGCATGTCATCCAGTAACATGTTAGTCCAATGAGGGTTTTGTAGCCGAAGGTTGGAGTTTTTCATCCCTGCTTCAACTTCACCACCGTTATGGCAAAATACGTGCGCACCCTAGTGTTGAGACTTGGTTAGGCAGCAAACTTTACATCCGGGAGCTCAGCGGCCCCACGTAATATTTCATTGGTAACCGTTAACCAACGAGTACCAGCCGGCATGCCGTAAAAATGGTCCTGTACCCAGACGTGTTTAAGCACATTCGTGTAGCATGCTGTAAATTTGAAATGGAAATCTTTACATGGGCTCAGACTAAGCTTATGGTAATGAAAATGTATATGTTCAGGCATAGGCTCAAATCGATCGTTCTTTTCGTTTGGTTGGACTCGACTGCGTGAACTAACAACATCATGGGTGGCGAAGATAAGCCAACTTTCAGGCAAAAAGTCCGCACAAATTGGGCGGCCTTTCGCATATTCCTGTGGAATTCGGAAAAGAGGGAGTTCCTTGGCAGAAATGCGAAGAGTTGGGGTAGGTACATGGTTTAATCGTCGCTGTTAAAGGCGTGACATGTTTGTGAATGTTCAGAAACGCCGGTCAGGCCGGTGTTCCTCACTGTGGTTAACTGTAACGGGGCGCCCTCCTTCCCTAGTTCAATAGTATTAGTAATAGAAGTTGCAGTCATGATCAGTTTTATTTCTAACACAAGGGAGGTCTTTATTATTTTCATCAAATTACCTTCAAGGAGGTTGTCTTTTTACAGTAAGCCCCAGTGCTTTTTTCTTGTTTAAATTTAGCCTAGCCTCCTCCTAGCCTCCTTTGCCATGCAAAGTAATATAAAATGCATTTTTTTCACTTAGCACTAACCCAAGGTCATGCAAAGTCACATCCGCAAATAGGCTATGGGGAGTAATTGCAGAATACCCTGCCACGCGAAAATACCCCCTAACAATCTAATGGCTATGTAGTCGAGTGGAGGTTGTTCGGCTTAAGTCCAATGTGGGTCCTGGGAAATGGCTTCGCGGATACGGGAGTACGAAGTGGGCATTGTGGCGTACCGCAACGCAAAGTGAATGGGAAAGACGGAAGAATTTTGCAAGTCTAATGTGGGTCCCGAGAGCTGCTCTGTGGATACAAGTGGGCCTTGTGGAAGCGTGACTCCGTATCCGCGGGTACGAGGTGGGCAAGGTGAGTGGCGGGATATTCTGCAATTGTGCCGGCTATGGTTTAACAGGGAATGTATATTTGGGGACCCCATTTCTAGAATAATAGAAGGGGGACGTAACTTCCATGGCCGTACAGCAGTTAGGTTCCTAATTTCGCCTCATATCATCAAGTATGATTGGTTTTCTCAGAAAGTGGCGACATAAGGAATGTGGCAACTATACCGACATAAACGTTAAATTAAAACTTTTGACTTCACCTTGGTAGATGACTATAACATCATACTCATTAACTGTAGGGTTGATGTTGAAAAGAGGGGAGGCTGTTGAGGAGAATTATGAGGGGAAACTGTGTTTTAACACATGATACAGATACAGATTTACATTGCAGGTTTATCAGTAAGAAATCTTTTCTCACAATTTACAATTCAAAATTTTGAATTTTAGTTTTTGACCAGTTTTACAAGCTTTAAGTAACAAACCCAGTTAAACTGGGGATCCCCAATACATAATCCCCAGTTTAGTGGAGCAGATATGCACAAATACCAAACGTCACTATTTTGCATATGTTTTCTATGTCAAACACAAATACGCACAGCCTCAATGTGTGTGCATTCGTTGCCAGTACGAAATGACACAGGCTCTTTTGTGCAGTCCTCTTCACTGCCATTAGTTTACTGCACAGTTGTTGGACAGCACAAAAGTACATCTGATATTCCTGTTGGGATAGTTAGTGCAGTTTGTAGTGTGACAGAGCTGTGCATCTTTTTGATTACCAACTGGCTCAAAGAGTGTCTGCAGCATAGGAGGATTAAAGAACCAACACTTATCTACATTCTGACAATATTAATGTACCAGAAATGTATTCAAATCCTTAGGATATATGTAAATGTATTTGAAAACTCATTCAGAAGTTGAAGGATTCAGGACTGTTGGGTAGCAAAAAACTAAGAAATTTTCCTGCTTCTAAAGGGAGAGATTGCCAAATCACGGTGCAAGGAAGGGGGAAAAATGACTGGGAATCACTTTGTTCCTGCAAGGGGGAACTCACCAGGAAATGATTCATTCACTTGTAGAGTTGGGGCCTATTTCCCCCAACCATGCCAAAATTAGCCACAGACCCTGGGGAAGGCCAAAGCAGTTGGTGAGGTTTTCCTGTGTCTGAGGTCATACGGTGTGCCAGAGAAGGGGGCAGGGAAGGGTTCGCATAAGGATTTGGTCAGTCGACTGAGCAGGCTGTTGCGTTGCTGAGTCATCAGAGTGTGGCATTGGGGAGATGGTGTGTTTGAGTAGTCACAGGCTGTCCCCTCCCTCCCCTTTTTAGGCAGCTGGTGTGGTTAACGAGTTGAACCCTTCACATGGCAGATCAGGCCTCACATTTCATGTTTTTTAGGGCACTGCCATTTGGCATTGGTTGACTGGCTGAAGTAAAGGGCACTGCCAAACGTGAGGGCATAAATGCCATCAGCGTACCAAAGTTCTGCCATTAATGCCATTCCGATTTCGAAATTTTTTTTTTTTTTACATGTATATTGCATGAAAATCAGTAATCATTCAGCCTGGCCTGAGAAAAAGTAGGATAGGGCCTACGCATTATACCTGAACATGTCCATGATAAGTGCCAAACCAGCAGCCGAGTGTTGAAAGACAACAGTCAACTGCGTGACTTTGCACACAACAACGTACATGAGAATCCCGGTAATCCCGGTAATCCCGATATTGTCGATATTGTAAATGTACAGTTTGGATCGCATGCGGCGCATGGCACTACACTGCAAACACCACATTGCGGTGTTACTTAAAGTACTGCCACGACCATACAGTTGTCCCGTGTGCATGAAAAACATGGAGCTATCGATATACATGTACATGTACCGTTAACGTGTACATGTTGATAAGCACTTAGTTTTAGACCAACATGCATGGTGCTTGGTTTGTTCATGTGCTGTTATGTTAAGTCATTGGATAGGCCAGTGGGTGTTGCCTTGCAACATTGACTGTGCCGCGCTTGAGATCGTGCAGTGTGCATGATGCGGTCAAGGCCAGGCTGCCGGTGCGCGGCGGGCTGAGTGTACGATATACCGGTACCCATCCCCACATACACACAGTGCACGCACGCCCTGCATATGCATGCATGTCATGTATTTGGATGGCGTGGCACAGTGTTCCAGTCGAATGTGAACGATCATGGAATGATGTGTATGTCACTTTCCATGCCGCTTTTCGCGTACCTTGCTGAACGAGGGCCGTCGATATGCACATGTAGGGCACTATAGCCAAGAGAAAAAAGGCACTGCCATCTTGGCGGTTAAATACGATCACTTTTCAGAGGCACCACAGCCAAATGGGAGGGCACCGACAGCCACGGCTGTCGTAGCCATCGGGAAATTTGAGGCCTGCTTAATTAATACACTGTTCATGCATGACTTACGCCGAGTAATCTTAGGAACATATTCATGCACATGCTGGTGCGTCATAACTTTGTGTGATGTTTGCAGGGCCATAGTCGAGCCCACCACTCACAAGACCAGTCACACTCCCTCTCACAAAAACTAGTCGCGAGTAGCAGAGTGGCCAGTGACAAAGGAGTGCTTTTGACTCAGTTAATTTGAGTCGCTTGCTTGTGAACTTGATTTAACAGTAACTTATGATGGACTTGACGATCAGTTCGGCCCCACATGCTTGAAACAACATGTGTCACAGTGTATATATAATATTCATCATCCTCTTGTATGTATAAAAGAACTTCATTCTGCGCCTTGGTTGTTACTGTTGTGTACATGTACTCTTTTCAGATTTCTATAGCCAGGCAAATTATCCCCCCTCCCACAACTCCCCATCTCCTCACTTTCGGGCACAAATTTATGTCGCAGTAGGCAACTTACTGGTAGCTTAGTACATTCTGTTAAGTGTTATTAGTTTGCCACACGTTATGGGACTGGATTGCAAAGCAAAGAATGCGTACAGCTCGCCCTTTACTGGGCATCCATAAAAGTTTATTACAGTGCAAATGGTTGGGGTATTGGCTTTGTCAGATTAATCCTCTGCTACCTGTGAGGCAACCTCATGTATGAACCAGCACAGGGAGTCTCAGCAGGTCCCGCATAATTGAATCCTTTTTTGGAAGTCTCCATTCAAGCAGTAATGCACTATGAATTATTGCAGACACCGCGCACATTGACTGCACCTACATGTACATGTAGGCTGAACCACCGAACCCTGTCCCATGCATGGGCTGATCAACATGAGGATGCATGCAATTATCGGTGAGGAGGAACTCCGGGGTTTGAGGGAAGACCTGGGGTTAGCAGGGCAAGGGTTCAGGGTATCAGTCAATAATGGGCAACAGGGTCCAACTGATAAACTGCTGCCAATTAAACCTGTGGTATCAGGGCCTGTGTTGACTTTAAAAGAGCCACCAGTGCCCCGATTTACAAAATGAGTTCTTCCCTAGACTAGAGTGGCATGTAAGCACCCCTATGCTAGTAGGTTCAAGGTTATGTACAGAGTTCAGTCAGTTGTTGCTGCTGAGTGTGCATATTATTACTGTGCACATTCAAAGGTTACTTACTGGTTCAGCAATCAAAATTGTACAGTCGAACCTCGTTAACAAGAGCTCCGTTAATACAAGATTCTGCTTATAACAAGGGAAAGTTCAGGTCCCAGTCCTTTCTTTTTCATTGTTTGCACTCCTGATAATACAAGGTTCCCGTTATAACAAGGTAATTTGCCAAGTCCAAAGGACCCCATATTAACAAGGTTTGACTGCTAAATTCCTGAGAATAAGTTTTCAGCCCAGTTTCCCCAGCAATTTGGTGTGTTTGGGGGTTTTTCCAGTTTACCCTAAACGAATCATGCTGAACATTTCCTTTTGATGTACATGTATACGTCTCGGTCTGGCACCCTGATGAAAATGGATATTACATGTATGTGGGTACAAAAAATGTTGGGGGTTCCTGTTGATTTTACATTGTATGTATTCTTCTAAAGTTCCTTCATTCCAAAGTGGTTAGACAACTTGGGGTAATTACAGGTGAATTAATTTTGGGAGTTGAGAGATTGTCAGGGTTTCAGCCACTACTTCAACAGTATCACCTCCCTCATTTCCCAAGAATGGTAGATTTAGGGGGGATATATCAGTGAAAACGAAATAACTTTCAAAGCACAAAAGTTGAATTACATGTACAAATGTAGTTATCCGGCAGTAGTAAGTCTGCTGTGAAAGGTAACCTTGAAACAAACATATAAGCATGCTTCAAGGACGGAGGCTTTAGCCAGCACCAGCACACAAAATCAGCTTCTGTGAGATTCATGTCGCCCCAAGTGCATGAAATAACGGTGACGATTTTGGTGATTTTGGTCTTGGGCGCATGGCTCAGCTGCAGTTTTAACAATCCTGGAGGGGCCAGGTTTAAGTATTGTTTGCATATCTTATCAGGGCTCCATTCAGCAGGTGAATGGGCAGTATTGAACATGTACATGTTTGTTTGAGTGGGAGGCCCAGATGCATATGCGGGCATGCTGGCCACATGGAAATACTGGGAAAAGGATTTTGAAAAGATGGTGTCACAATTTGTTGGTCATCATTAATGGCTTTACATGTAGATGTACATATCAAGAACCAAATTTTTGGTGGGGGGGTGTGCTTGTTTTGGAGAGGCCAAAAAGTTGGGGGGTTTTCCTGTAACCTTTTATGGCATTTCTGAGGGGTGAGACTGCGTTTTAGACCAAAAATCATCTTTCACATGTACGATTAACAAAATGTACTGCGTCTTTTGGAAGGGGCCATGGTCCCTGGTGCTCTCCCCCTCCTCCCGATCCATCTGTCCTTTGGAAACAAATCCAGTTCTGCTGAAAGAAGGGAAAAAAGCTCCCAGATGTCATTTTCTACAAAGCCCAAAATACCCATGCACTTTCACTTGTGGGTGTGTCTGTGTGAACATACTGTGCCAGTCATGGGTGCACCATACATGTACAACACCTGTCCGAAAACCTACCAGAGATGCAGACTGGTGGAACTCATTACTGGGACACTAACTGTTCGCTACAGATTGCATTAAAGATTCATAGTTTTCAAGATGTATTTTTACGTTGGGGAGATGTTAATTTATATAACAGGTTTTAACGAGATTCATAGTGTTCGGAGTATACTGTACATGTAACCATCCTCCTTCCTCCATGATGTAACTGGATAAAATGTTTATCGCTAGGAATCTGTGTTTGCATAGCAAAGAGGGTCTAATGGCTTCCAGTGTCAATTTCCCCAAGCTTTTTTTAACAATGCTTGTGGAGATGTTGGTCTCCCTTGGTTTAAAAGGGTTTGCTTATAATGAATTCAGCATAACCTTCCTGGATCCAGTCTGGAATCCAACAGTAGAAATAATTTTTTAATTTGATCTGATCAGTAAAGAGGGAGATTTTTTGTTAACAGTTATTTTCTGCATGTATTAATTCAGCATAACCTTCCTGGATCCAGTCTGGAATCCAACAGTAGAAATAATTTTTAAATTGATCTGATCAGTAAAGAGGGAGATTTTTTTGTTAACAGTTATTTTCTGCATGTATTGAGTATCCATCAGTGTACAAATTTCCCATGAAGAAATGTGGAAGTCCATCTCTGGTACTGGTACGGATGTTGTGCAGTCACACTGACATCAAACACTTCAAGAAAATATGTATTTCAGATGTACATAATGTACATGTACAGTGTAATTGAGGAAAAATGAAAAACCCAGTCTGCAAATAATATGAAGTTTGAAATCACACAAAGGAATAAGATGAAGTTTAAAAGCCTCACGTGATGGCTTCAGGTTCCCCTGAAAACCGAACAAGTTTCTCTGCTCAGTCTGAGTCCGACCCTCCAAATCCACATTGTTTGTTGGACTACATTGTACGTGTTCAGCCGCTAGCGCTTTGTCGCGTTGCATATGTATGCACAGTTTACTCGCTTTGCACAACTTTGCACGTCCCTCTCCCTCGTGCTTTGAACGTCCGACCCAGCGTCCTCCCTCCCCGATCCTGCTTTGGCCATCTCTCTCACCGCTGTGTGTGTGGACAGGTTAGTGTCAGCATCCCCCTGAATGTGCCAATCGTGAGAGCATGATGCATGTGTATCTTGCTGCTTGCCTAGGATCAGCAAAATGTTACCTTATCAATTTTACCTACATGTACAGTAGGCGTTATTTACTCATACAAGTAAATGTACGTGTGCTCTACATGCATGTACCTATGCAGGTTTGTGCTAAATACACATTTGCAGATAATACAGTATAAGGTACATGTACATGTATTTGATCAGGCTTATTGACCCTAACCCTACATAAAACAAATTACTACTTGTAGTAAAATGTAGTACTGAGCACTCTCGCTTGTAAGAGGACATGACTTTATTGTTCTGTGAAGCCATAAGATACAATAGATAAGACAATGTACCATACAGTGCTGTGGCGCTGTAAATGCATGGCTTATTGTTCTCTGTAAAAGTAACAATGAAAGTAACCTAGCCAGAATTAGTAATTTGTAGCACTAGGTCCTTCAGGCTCAGACTATTACTTAGTATTCTGTAGTACTGTGTAGTGTAAGCCAAACAATATGCTTTGCAGTTAGGGTTAAGGTTGAAACTTGCTTAAAATTCATGAATTATTACTACTTATGGTAAGCATGCCTTTGTAGTATTCAGTGTTATTTTACATGAACATAGTTGCACGAACTGCATGCACCATAAAAGGAAAAATTTAGTGCTGAAAATTCTGTCTCGGTGATTAGTTTTCAGGCTTGATATTAATTTGTGCATTACTAGAAGTGTGGATGACCCCTCTGGTGTGTCAGCTTTTTATTTGTGCGACCCGAGATGTGAAAGAATTTTTAACACTTTAAATCAGTCAAACCCTGCTGTCACTTTTGAATAAAAGGTGCTGCGTGTTTGTCCCAGTTTTATTTTTGAAGAATTTTACCTAATTATGCACACTAAATGGTATTTGGCCTTGTACTCATTTCACAGGTTATACTCGCAAAATTTCTTTAAAAAAATGAAGCTGTTTTTCATTTGGGAAATGCAAGCCCAGCGTTAATGGCAGCCGTGGTAATGCGAGCTTCCTTGAAGCAGTCTGGACTACATACATGTACATGTACCAGTATCTGACAAATGAATAGCCATTCTGCCCACCGGGAGCATTAATTATGCCGAGGCGTACGCTCACCCTAAGTGTTGGAGTAAATGTCACGGTTGTCAACTTGCAACGCATCCACAAAGAATCCACTGCAGTGCACATGATACAGTAATAACAGCTGATTTTTATGCATACTTAAAAATGTGTACAATTGCTGTGCGCATGCATTCGAGATTAACATGTCTGCATACACGTATAGTGAGGAGTATTAGTACATGTACGTATTCGTGGAGTTTACCTGAAAAGCATTGAGTATTTCTACATGCAAAATCTACGAATGCCTCTGAAAGAGGACGGTTGTTTTGGCTTAGCAAGTACATGTAAGCAGCGTTAAAATTCTCACTTCGCATGGATAGTGCCTCTGCTGTTTCCAACAATTCCTCAGTCATCCTCACAAAGCATTTATTGCTATAAACCAACACGGATGTAGAGTATGAATCATACCAGTAATAAACAACACAGCATGTAAACCAAGCCTGTTGGAGTGCTTTTAGAGGAAGATAATGCATTAGTATGAACATTACTGGCACGTGCAGTACGTGTAGACCGTTTAAGCAACTCGCATGGTTCTACATGTACATGCATATCAGAGCAGCTGGTTTTTTTTCCTGCGTACTAGTAGATAATTAAATTGTAGATATAATTGCATATGAGAACAAGGATAACATTTGTAAAGAATTGAATTCTGTTGTGGTTTGCATTCTAGAGAATATTAGTTGTCATGGAAACAAATTCAAAATGAATTGCATGAAGTACAAAGCACTGAGAAAAGATTGAATGCATGAAATACGTAAGAGAAGCAAATAATCGAAACGCGTAATACATGTTTGATTCTTGGTTCAAAATACATGTACTGTTTAATTGATAGACGTGTTTGGAAATGCATTGATTATTTTTGAAAATTATTTCTTGGTGTGATGTTCCTGAGAATGTATTACTTACATCTACAATGTACACCACCCGTGTCTTGGCCACACTGCACAACAATCAATTCCTTTTCTAATCGGTCGCCTGCAAATTATGTGCATGCTTAATGCACACTGCATCCTGTCAGTAATAATGTTCTTCCGTACAAATTCATAACAGGTTTGTCCCATGTGCTCAGAATGGATACATTTCTATGGTAGCCACCATTTTACCGTTTTGTTTTGCTTCGTCAACATAAAGTAGATTGTTGCCCCCCCCCAATCAGAAAGGCATGTTACCAAGGGCGTCACAAAATCACAATTTTTCACCCAGGCACAAAAAGCCACATGCTCTGTTAAATTTTGTTCATTACTGTTTCTACAAGTTTTAACAAGGAGCTCTCGTCATGCATGCCATCCGCAGGTTCATGCCCCCTGCAGGATGACGGCTTTGCCTTAACTCGTATGTCTCAATTTTATTCTGTGATGACAGGTCAGATTGGAATTTTCTACCTGATCCTTTACATCTGCTTAGCCGGTTTCTGGGCCCTCATGCTCTTCATCTTTATGCAGACAGTCAGCCCGGACCACCCCACCTATAACTCGTACGTCAATGTGCCGGGTAAGTTGACGGGGCAGACCTGCAACCTTGCCCCAGAGGCTTCATACCACTAGAATCTACCAAGATGTGTCAGTAGCTTATTAGCACCGTCAGTTATAGATAATTGCTGATATTGATATATCAGCAGCCAGATATCGATAATACCAATATATCATTTTTTTTTTCGAAGAATGTTCTCAAGATCAAAACCAATGCCGAACACCTTTTGTGGTTAGGCGGCTTATCAGTTGGTCCTAACTGTGCAGCAAGCAATAAGTCTGCTGAAATTCACGAGCTTTTTTATCTTTCTCAAACAAAAGAGCACCTGACGACAACAACCTACGGTCAGTGTGGTATATTCAAATGCAAAGGCATGCATACTCTGGCCAGTCCACGTTTGGAACACCCAGCATCACTAATGGCTCACCTCATTTTAATATGAATGTGCACTCCTAAGTCTCGCCAGTCCACGCTCTATGGCTTGTCTCTCAAAACAATCAATGTACAACTTGCAAAGTCCCAGCCTGCCAGCGACTGGAATGGCAGACCTTATTGATGGTTCAGTTCTTTTATACCCAAATCAACTGACTTTCTAACCCTGCCCCCCAAAAACACAGAACAATTTTCAAGTTTGATCCGTGCTGCGGTAGGAAAGCGGTTAGCGGCCGTCGTACTATAAGGCCGATTCATGTATGAACCGACCTAAACGCTGAAGTACATGTATGCAGTATTCGGGCTCCGTTTTGATTCAGCCTACTCGGCAAACAGTCGTTGATGGCAGCTTTGGGTCATTGCCAAGAAAAAGCGTTGGAACTGCGTGTGCGGGCCGTGAGGTTACACACGTACATGTATCATTCTCAGTTCCGAGCGTCAGGGATTATTTGGGTCATCGTTAGTAGAGAACCGTTCTAGTGTTTAAGATCAGCATGCTACCCAGCATGCTGATCATAAAAAGGGCGCATTTCTGCACAATCCGACATCAAGCACTGGGGTCTTGAGGAAAGACTAAACAATTGACGAAGCCATGAAACCTTACAAAGGGTGCGCAAAAGGTATAAATCCTCTAACCCTAACCACCCAAGTGTAGCTGGACCCTAACCTTCCCCAATCATACCAAATTCAACACCTCGGGAAAAACACTCTTACCTCACAGTACCCAATCCCACAGACTTCAACAGGTCTTTACCTGTGTGATTTTGTTTGGGTACAGCAGGCCCACTGCACAGTACAAAGAGTATGGACAGGCAGTACCTATTCGAACAAACTCACACATACATGTACATGTAATCATGCTGCATATCCATCCCCAACTGCTGGAATCACTGTGGTCAGAAACAAGGAAGATTGTCCTTGTTATGGTAATTATTACATAATATTACAAACTACATCCTTACCCTTTCAATGGCAAGCTTTCTGTTATTACATTATCTTTGCAGATTTCTTTAAAGGATCTAACCTTTATTAATGAACATTTATGGCAAAATCAAAATAATGGGGACCCTTCAAAGAAGCACAAAAAGGTTAAGGGCAACTACCAGTATAAAGGTTAGGGGATGGGCCTACAGAGGTAATGAACTGCAACTTAAGGAGAAATGTTATTTTTGGCTACCAGAACTTAAAATCGAGACAGCAACATTTTTGCCACATTGTTTAACCTGTAAGTCGCCTCGACGGAATCAAAAAGTTCATGTTGCCAGAGTTGTGAGTTGGGGAAAAGTATCCATGGCTCAAGGACCAATTGGTAAGCTGCCTTACAGCCGGAGATACATGACCAGTGTGAATATTTTACAAGTCCGTGACACTGCGACAGTCGTCAGCATGATCAGACAGCAAGATCACAGAAAGCCAGCAGTGTTAAGATTGAATTCTTGAAAGGGGATTCAGAGGTTTATCGGGCTGAACACTAACAATTTAGTGCCTCTGGGTTTCTCTTGAGCGATCCACATCAAGTGCAATTCTAGGAAAAGGCACAAACATTCTTCTTTCATCTCAGACAAGATATTGTCTATAACAACTGCTTTCTTATAATTTATAAGCTTCATTTTTTCATTATATCAGCGTTTTCGATATATCGATATGAGTGTCAAAGTGGTATCATTCATATCGATATAAAACGGGATTAATGTATCAGATATTATCGACATTGACTGACCGTAGTAGCTTATCCGTGTTGGACACTGTGTCCTTGTGATCATCTCAAGACTCACAAGACCAGTCACGAGTAGCAGGGTGGTCAGTGACAAACAAATGTTTTTGTGGCAGTTCATTTGACTCGTATATGTGGACTTGAATTCAGACTGGAGGGCTTGTGTCAGTCCTCTGATTGTCCTATGGCATAGCGCCTACTTTGTGAGATGGCGCACACCCAGCTGTTGCTTTATCAGATATTAAACAGCTGGTAATTGACAGTAAAGGCTAAGTTGTCTTTGGTACATGTATTTATGATTGAGAGTTGCAGGGAAGCCAATTCCTTATCCTTACTAAGTACCTATAAGCCTCATTTCCTCGGTTTTCCTCTTCTGGGTTTTGCCCATTTTCGCAACGCAGCCACTTTGCAGCCAAGGGTGATCAGTTCACATTCAATTTTCTCCCGACGGAAGCCAACAGCACCCTCAAAATGAAAATAAGACGAGCCGACAAGTTGGGTGTGGGTAGTTTTCAGACCTTGTTTTACTCAACAGCAGTGGAAGTACCAGACTAGAGAGGTGACTTTTTAACATGACCACCTGCACTCTGTTCTGTTCATGCAGGTGTAACGCTAAGACCCAAGTTCTATAAGGGCGATGTGGTGTTCAACCCCGAAGTGCCAGAGAGCTACAATGACGAAATAGAGGATCTAAAGAAAATCTGGAATTGTGAGTCTCTCTCATGTCTTAACCCTGACTCCCTCAAGTGACTTACCAGGAATCTTCCAAATCCTTGAAAATCTCAACACCATAACAGTAAACTCTGCATGTGAACAGTTGGACTGTGTTTATTTGTGATACGCCTAATATCACATACACCACCAGTATACCAGTGCGGAACAGTTCCAACAAACCCTCGTGTTGGAGTTTGGCTGGATTAACATGTACTCAGTGTTGCGAAGGCGATGACATTTGCTCAGATTAAAACATGTCATCGTGTAATTTTACAAATAGCTGTCATGTTGTAAAGATTTGGCACTTAACCCTCCTATGCTGAAGTCACTCTTTGGGTCATTTGATAAACACCTCAAAGAAGCACAGCTGTGTTGTGTTGTGCACTGCACTAACTGTCCCTCACAGGAATATCAGATTGCACTTTTGTGCTGCCTAAGAACTGTGCTTCACTGTTTCATGTGCATAATTGTGCAGTAAACCAAATGCAGTGAAGAGGACTGCACAAAAGACCCTGGGTCATTTTGTGCTGACAACCTACTGTGTACACACTGGACCTGTGCATGTTTGAGTTCCATATAGAAACTACATGCTCACCAGTGACTGTGGGCATTTGTGCACATTTGTGCTGTAAAACCATAGGAGAGTTAATGAGCAGAACAGGTAGAGGCCATTCTTCCCTGGTCTCGAATTACCATCATAGGTGCTTTCAAGTGAAAAATAACTTTGAACGCATGTTATCTTAGAATCATGTTTGCATTTTGCACAACTTGGAGTAGTACCATCTGTCTGATCTGTCCACCATTAAATATTTCACTGTGACCACCTGTGTAATTTGATTACTAGCAAATGTTGATGAGTTTTACTGTCGCTTCTGTGTCTTTTAATCCTTGGTGTTCCAGCTGCCAGCCAGACCAAATCCGTGGAGCGTAACATGCAGCGTTACCTTGTTTTGCATGTAATGATATTATTGCATGTTACACTTGTGTAAGACGTGATATTATTTAGGCCTGAAAATACAGATTTTCAATGTAACAAGATGCCAGAGCCCTTAACAAGGATGGACCTTTACAAATGCTGACCCTTGGCGGTAATTCCTTCAAGCTTGGTGCGACAGTTGGTCACTGGGCTCCAACACGTTCCGTGCATGAATCTGTGAGTGCAAACCATAGGAACATTGTTCCAGGGCGAAAACAATGCATTTCCTGTTCCCGGTTTGGAGCCGATAAGTCTGTAACTAACGTCTCTGTTTGTTTTTCTCTATTACATTGTCTTGACCCCAGCCTTGGCTCCTGAAAATCAGACTGATGAGGTCTACGTGGACTGCCTCAACGATACTGCGCCCGACGGCAAGTTCTGTCGGTTTGACCGGGAGGTCCTCGGCCCCTGTCGACCCCCCATGTTTGGCTGGGACGAGGGTTCACCTTGCCTGTTCATCAGTTTGAACAGAGTGAGTGTGCTTTCCCCCCTTGACACTTGTATTAGAATGGGTTGTATTCATTACCAAACAGTTCCAGTAAACCATGCTAATGATCTCCGACCTAGAGAAGCAAATTGTTGATCTTTTTTTTCCAGGAACTTGGGTCGGGAGAGAGGGTTCTAATTTATTAATTTTTTTTCTCATGACACCACTAACGTGATAAGAAGCAGTTGATTATTTTTAGAACCAACCTAAATACATTTTAATGTGTTTCGCGTTTTATCTCGGCTCCATGTCGGTGATCAGTTTCACTTTCCGATTGTTTTTCCTCTTATACGAAGCCAACAAGTCTGATGTGAGTTCAGAGCTGTGTGAATGCTCTGCCAATATATACGTGCTGTAGATGACAGATACCACTAGATTCCACTCTGGATTTCACTGCCTGTTTATACATGCAATATGATTTTGTACTCGCAATTGAATAAACGTAATCTCTGAATCTTCACCATAGTTCTGCAGTACATGTATTCAAAGTAAAGATAGGAGACGGGCTGTTTCGGTGGGTCAGGCAGGGACAATCAACAACAAATTTTTTTCATGCGGCCTAATACACGTACACCTGCCAACCATTCCTACTCCTTTTCAGAACTGCTTCTATTATTCAGTTTTTAGACCACCAAAAAAATGAACATTTTGATTTTTATAAAAAAAGGAGGGGGAAGTCATGGCAAAAGAGGACACCCTTTGGTATAGCAGAATGGTGCTGTCACACATACATAGGGGTACATGTACATGTGCGTGCATGTATATGTATGTCCATGTAAATAGCTTCTTTGGCACATCTGCTTGTTTTCTGCGGCTCCTGAAATGGGTGTTAGCAATTTCTAACTTCGGTGTTGGCAGGTATGTAAATGTCCTTTTAAAAGTGCCCCACTGAAATCATATTATTTCATGAAATCCAGACCAGCACTTTCGGTCTCCTCTCCATTCTCCCGAAAGTGTGCCATGCTGACTACCGATCGAAACCGACCCCGAAGCCTCGTTCTTGTCGTTTTGCAGGTTTCGGAATGGATTCCTGAGGACTACGATGAGGACAGTGTCCCTGATGTCATCAAGGACGTCTATGAGCCCGGAAACATTGCGTTCCACTGCATGGATTATGTGAGTAATTATACTGCTGGGAATTCCTCTGCCCATGCAGTGTAATGTACAGGGAATTTTGTTTTTCCTTTTTCAGGCCTGGAAAAGTCATGGAATTTTGTAAAAGTGACTAAAGTCGTGGAATTTTGTCATGGAAGTCATAAAACACTGTAATTTCTATTATCAGGAAAAAAAGCGCATAAAATCTGTGATTGTATTTGCAACCTAAAAGGCCCAATAGTCCAAGAAATTGCGTTATTTGGTCGTGGATTTTCATAATTTGGTCATGGAAAAGTCACAGAATTTAATTGTCCTTTAGATGCAGGAACCCTGAATGTACATGTACCTCCTCCCAGCACTTGCAAGACATGCACTTTTCTATACAAGACACCAGTGGGAACCATACGTGTGTGAGACAAGTACAGAGAATCACTGAAGGATACTCGATGATAACTCTGAATGTACACGTACATTTTATCTTACGCAACAGATTTCATGCGTCCTTGGCTCCAGGGTCCTACATGTAGTTTCATGTGTGACTAAGTATCCGTCACCCCCTCTCCAGTAGTCCTTTCATGCATCATTATTTTTATTTGACCCTCATTTTGTATATATACAGTGTGTGTAATGTTTTCCCAGTTTGTATTTTTTGTTTCTTTTGTATTGTCTTGTTTGTTTCTTGTAATGGCATGCCTGGTACAAGCTGTGCTTTTAAGGTTTTGCCACCTCTCGCATGTCTAATGGCCGCGTTTATATCTCATACATTGTTAGAATCAGTATTTTGCCACGTGTATGTGCCGTTTGTGGAATTAGAAAAATTGCTGGGCATAGCAAAGGCCAGTGTTAGCTGGTTAACTGGCTGACCAAGGTTAACTGCTGGTAGTTAAAAGCTGGCCAACTAAGTGAGCTGGGTAAAAGCTGGTGTACGAGGCTCCAAACACAGTCAGTTGCTTTGACAGTGTTCATGTGCCATACAGCAACACTTGAACAGCCCCAGTTAAATCATTTATAAAATCTCAGCGTCACATTTTGTTGTCAGTCGCAAGTTTTTTCGTTTCTTCATGTGAATGGCTCCCCCCAATATTAATAAATAAATCAGCTATTGATTAGCAGCAGAGCAACCATGCCCAATGGCTGGTTCTCAAATGGTAAGTTTGAAGGTCCAAACCACCCGTCGTTCCAGCGACGTCGGTCAAGTGATAATTAACTGCCGTCGCCACTTGAACATGCCGTGGCATGCAACATCAGAACTCTGCTGTTGACTGGGCCTGCTTTGTCTTTAACTTTCCAATAGAAAAACAAGTATGATTACTCCAACAACACCATCTACCCGTCAGCTGGCATCCCTTTCAATTACTACCCGTTCGTCGGGACCACAGATGAGGACAAGCGTGCCCACTACATCCAGCCGTACGTCGCTGTCCAGTTTGACCTCAACGTGATGGACAAGAAGATCAAAGTCCAATGTCGGGCATACGCGGGGAACCTCTCGCCCCTGGGCGGCCTGTTTGACATCGACTACGTCCCCGACGTTGTTTATGAGTTCGTCCTGTCCACAAAGAGCAAAGAAGAATTGTAATGAGGTCGTAGTTAGGAATACATTTTTTTCCTCTCCCAAATGTCAGTACGTATCTCTTTTTTAAACCTTTTGTCCCGGTTTATGTATATGTTGGTAAGTCAGTGTGAGGAATGCATTTGACAACCAGGATTTCGTGTGAGATTCAATTTTCACGATCAAACGAGAGCTTCAGGTACTTGATGATGGAATTCCAGGGAAAGAGGTCAATCTAACGAGGCGTAATTTGCGTGTGATATTCGGAACGCGCAAAAGATAATTCTCCAGTGTTCCAATCGAATGTCTTGCTTACACTATTAAAAACATGCACACTGAGAGTGAGGGATGTTGCACCTCGGCCCGTGTAGCATTTGGCATTAATTCAGTCAACCGTTCATCACGTGGACCAGTCGTAGTACTAAAGATTGACCGATACAGTTTCTGGGTTGAAGACTGCCAAACCTGTTGCCGCATTCCCGCGCCGCACTACTATGTTCTTGGATACCTTTCCTTTTAAAACATCCTTTCCTTTTATTCCTTCATTTTTGTTTTGAATTTTAAGTTGCACTGAACACTTTCTTTTCTATATGAATTGTCATGGTGAGTTAGTTTTCTTCTTTTTTTCCCCCTAGTTTTGTTTACTGCAGACTATCGTACAAATAGTGAGTGATGCATTACTTAGTCTTGTTGCACTATAAGAAGATTAGTTGACAAAATCATAGCGTCACAGTCACATGTGGAGCGGACAAACTGCTGCCGTCCCAAAAGTCTTGGCCCTGATGAACCTCTCTCCTTGATTCACACAACAAATCCCTTCATTTGCAGTCGCTTCCCTGATGTCACCCAGGGACTATCGACCCGTTGTAATATGACTATTCATCCATAGTAATATGACTGTGCATCCGTTGTATTATGACTATTCACCCGTTGTAATATGACTGTTAATCTGTTGTAATATGACTCTTCATCCATAGTGATATGACTGTGCATCCGTTGTATTATGACTATTCATCCGTTGTAATATGACTGTTAATCTGTTGTAATATGACTATTCATCCCTAGTGGTATGACTGTGCATCCGTTGTATTATGACTATTCATCTGTTGTAATATTTGCAGATGTAGATAGGCTATAAAAGTATTCTGCCCAAATTGCATTATTTGCGCATACGTGTATAGTCATCTACCACGAACTTTCTGCAATAAATTAACTCAATTGTTTTTGTGTGGGTTTTTTCCCCATCAAATTCAGCACAAACCACAGCTCATTGCTCAAGCAGGAATCTGATCCAAGTTTTGACTCCTTAACAAAAATGATATTCTATTTCTGTTTGTGCTTTTCACCCTCAGAATTCTGCTCGAATAAAAATTGTCTGTATACATTATTTCAGTAATCAAAATCAGTTGCAATTAATGCTCTTATCACATTGAAAATGTTTTCAAATTAAGAAAAAAAATCCTTTCAACTCGGTCAGGCCTTTTGCATGTATTCTCTTGGACACCATGTATGCCATCGCATTCCTGTACCTCTGTCATCATACCTAGCGTGATTCCTCACTTAATATTAACTACTGCCATAAAGTGGTACAAACACTTCAGCTATCAACAGAATACTTTGAAGTTGTAATTACAATATTTGACCAGTACTTCCTCGTATTCTTTCCTGCGTATTCTCCTTTGTGTTATTAGAGTTGTGGAAAGACGTGTATTGTCAGAAGATTTTGAAAACAAAATTGCTTAGGCTGAGAGTATTTTGAAGATGTAAAATTGTGTAAAATTTGTGTCATTATTAAAGAGTTGACTTTGTGATTTTTTATGGGTAATTTAATAACGTAGCATTTTAGATAGCGAGGTGACTTTAATGCTTGTTTAGAGGCAGGCATCGGTGGGTGGAAATCTGCGGACAGTTGATCACTGCATAAAAGAACTGGCGTAGAACCAGCACATTTAAATAGCGACTTGTCCCGACAGGTTTGAACAAGGCCAAACCTGTTCCTGGTTGGCTTTTTCTGGCCAGTCGGTCAATGCCTTGTTACAGTTTGTACTCCACGTAAGCTGGTTTTGATTATGCAGTACTGGTTCGGCATGCAGTTCCTTTAGAAACCCCCAACCACCCACCTGGCTCGCGCCGGTATGTGGTATTCATATGCCCTGACCTCCAAACAGCTTCACAGCATGAAGAAATATGGCTTGAACAAGCTTGGCCCAGTTGGAACAGGCTAGATCTAGCACTGGTGGGGATGAGCAACCCCTGCACACCAGTGTATCCATGCTGCTTAGTCTGGTTGGAGATTAACACTCTCTAACTGCGGCTAGAACCAGTGTGATCCAAGTGGAACTGGCTTAATCTAGTTTGGGTTCCATGTGCCCAACTGTATTCACCAGTGAGATGTTGTATTCAGAGTACCGGTAACTCTATTCCTCCCTTTGATTGCTTACTACTTCTTGGCTTATGTTTAGCTCTTAGCTTTCTTGTTTTAAAAATTAGACTGTGACCTGTCACTGTTAAAAGTTGTTTGGATGCAGTGTTGGACTCGTAAGAACCTGAAATGTGTCGGCATTTTTGGATGCAGTTTAAACCAAACCCTTCTGACAGCAATGGCTCACAATTTAGATATAACATTCAGGGAATAGTAAAAAGTAATAACGTAAAGGTTTACCAAATCATTATCAAAGTTTCTTGCTCGAGACATCTGTGAATGTGTTGTGATGATTATGTATTTCATGACGCAGCTTTTCCCCACAACATGGGAGTATTCAATTAAAAAAAGAAGAAAGATCTGGGAAAGTTGTCCATACTGTTTCTCTAACGTAAATATTTAAAGAAATGGGTCTAGCAGGCTGTACAAAAATGCACATTTTGAAATCTGAAGTTATATCTGTCCCCAGATCTTTCCAATTCATTTTCAACAACGTGAAATTCCAGACATAAATAGGAGTTTGTGACTTGATTTTTCCAAAATGTCCATTTCAACCCACAAACCAGTACTGAGTCATGGATCTTAAGGAACCAATGTACAATTTGTGTATTCAGATTCCATTTGTATGGGGATACTCTGTTGATTATCTAGGTTTTAACAAGTTCTAATTAAGTAGGTAAAGAATTGTATACTTGTAATTAGATGTTTTTTAAGGAAAATGGGGACTAAGATGCAACAAAGGATGCAACAACTGAGGATTCCTCAGCCATCATGCCACAGGATAAAATTCTGCTTTCCTTGTCATTTAAACAAGCAAGATTCAGAACTGCACATCCAATCTCTCATAAGCCCGGTGGATGTACTGTTAAGTTGCAAGCAGAAGTCTGTGGGTTCTCCAAGCTTGCTGGAATAATCTAGTGGTGGTCTTTGCGGCCCCGGTCTTTGTCAAGCAGCGACAGTGTCATAGTCAAGGCCGTCGTAAGTTTCAGTCTTTAGCCGAGTCACAGGCTTTTCAAGTGAACGGGGACAGAAACGGTCCTTTGTCGTTGTTCATCCTACTACTAAGGACCAGTGTTGTGACTGGCTTTGTAATGGACTCGACCACAACAGACCACTGGTGGCCCCAAAACCATAAAAATAGATCATACAAGCTGCAAATACTGGTTTGAACGGCTATGAAACAAGGACAAATTTGGATTAATCGATCTTGACATTGTAATGATGGAGAATCTGCAAGATCAAGCTCCGACATATAACTTATGAAAAGCAAAGTAAAAAATTCCATTACATGTATTTAGTTCAGTGCCCCCCCTTTACAGTACCCTTCAGTTCCTTGTCTCTCTTATTGTATTATAAACTGCGAAGAAAGTTTTGAACTTTAGAGAGTTCTTTCCCCCTGTTTTTGTAGTCTGTGTGATATGTACTGAGGATTACACTTTGAAGTATTAATGGATGGCTTTGTGCGCCACACAGTTGACTTTGATGTGCAGGAGATTTTAATAAATAGTGGTTAATTCCCCCTAACCATTGCATGCCTAATTGTTCCCTTTTTTGTGAAAAGAAGTTTTGTATTTCCACTTGTCACTGTACATGTATTTCCAAGGACGTTGGGGATTCTGTTCATGTGCTCTGAATGTGGAGATGTGGATGCATTGCTGACAGAATTGGCCTTTTGCGAGTTAACTTTGACCCAAATCTGGTACACTGAGTTCTTTAAATTTGCGCGAACATAACAACTTGAATTCTCCTTACTAAATCCACTGTTGTTATACCTCGTGATTCGGGGCAAGCTTTTGCTTAGTTACATAAGAGACACCTTGCAACAATGGATAAGGAGGGCATAAAGGAACCAGTCCATTCCAGAGATGGTGATCGATATGTGAAAGCTTGCCCCAAATCACGATGTATAGCAACAGTGTCTTTAGTCTGAAGAATTCAAATTATGTTTATGTGCTGTCAGATAACTCGGTGCACAAGATTTTATTCAATTAAACTCCCAAATGCCTTATTGTTGTAGTGCGGTTGAAACAATAGAGAATGGTTGGGAATTCAGCAAGCACGTGTGTACGGTGCAGCATTTGCTGATCAAGTGTTAAACAGGGCTGTGTGTTGGACCTCTTTTCTGGAAAATCACCCTGCTTGTTCCAGCACTCACCGGAATTCAATTTTTATATTTATAAAGTATATACGATTGTATCATTTGTTTCTCCCCTTTTCCAGCATCCTTGCATGATCTTAGGGATTATCGACAACAGGAATACAGAGTTCAACCTCTACTGTTACATCCAACAGTTAACATGAGTTACCTTCAAGTGTCAATCTGCTGCTCAGCAGAGAGCATGGAAAAGCTTTCTGACTAAAATTTGGTGTATAAACGTGCATAAAGGGAAAGGGTTGATGTGGCCCTGTCTGAATAAAGAGGCTTTACCGTAGTTTGGCATTACATACACTACCCATAAAATGGTGTGGAATTCCAGGCTGCAGGCAAGTAACTGGGACACAGCCTCCGACTAGCTGTTCACTTAACATTTTGCTGTGCCCATAACTTCAGTCTAGGGGCTCCTAGTAAGTTACTTAACCCACAAAGACTGCTAGAAAACCAAGCTAAAAGTAGCCAAAGCCCAAGTTTGGGGAGTAGTTCTAAAGCGCTGACAAATTAAACACTTTGATTCTTGTCCTGTTCTTTACTCAGCTGAAATTGGCCTCTTTTACCTGATCTACTACATTTGCCTGGCCGCCTTCTGGGGTCTTCTGCTCTACATATTCCTTCTAACTGTTGACCTGGACCGTCCCACTTACAATTCCTACGTCGGCCGGCCTGGTGAGTTTACAAATCACCCAGTGTTATTGTCAATTGCCAATTATTGTTTTGTTTTTTATCTGAATCACAAGCAATATACCAATTGAGCCCACTAAGTCACCTGAACTGAATTAGGTATAAAAAGCAACAAGTATGGCATCCTCCCTTGGCAAAATATGTTTCAAGTATTTATCAAAAACCAGGCTGATTTTCTGTGTAGCACTCGTCACATCAAGTAGTTTGTCCACTTTTGGTGAATGACACTTACCACACACTTTGCTGTCATAATGACGCTCTGTGCTGTGGGAGTCCACCATGCTTGTTGATGTCTGATACCCACTGTAGGTTATGTGACTTACAGTGGGTGGAATCGATCTAGTGGATAGTTTGATATTTCGAAAAGGCACTGTCATTGCAGGATAGAACACACTTGCAAAGGCATGTGGCCGCATCAATAGGATTGACTTCATGTTCATCTTTGACCCGTGGCACATCCAGTGTTTGATGTGGGGGGGGGGTACATAGCCAACAGCGAATGTGGCTTTGGCTCATTCAACATGATATTAGGAGAGCAAGAAATTAAAAGCCTTGCTGACGGTCCTGACAATGCTGCTTTTATTTGTTGGTGGTGTTTTCTTAAGGTTTTGGTGCCAATATTTGATAAATAAATGTAAATTACTTTCTATCCCACTCACCTGTGAAGAATTCTTTGAAAATTAAAGAAGATTCATCTGGGGGACCCCTTGTGCTGAATACGCCACTGTCACTGTTTTTGTTTGACCTTGGAATATCAAACCCACTCATTCTTGGGTTTATTAATCTTCTTGAAGGTTTGACCGCCGTCCCATTAGCCAAGTACAGCATGATCAAGTATTCAGCCGCCAATAACAACGACTATGCAAAGTACGTCGAGCAACTCCAGGCCATCTGGGATTGTGAGTAAACACGGGCTTCTTGCTCTTCCGTATGCCTGCAGGCCTTTAGTCACTAAGCCCCATCCTGTGATTGGACCTGCCGGGGGGGAGGTGACTCACAGCCTCCTGGCATCAACCCGTTTACCAACTCACTTCCATAGCTTCAAACTGTATAATCTGCCAGTGGGAAAAAGGGGGACACCAGTTTCTTTGGACTAAACACCAAGTGTATCAAGCTGCTATGTGTGGAATACAGTTCTGTGTTCTCAATCCTCCAAATTCAACATGATGTCGCGTAACCTTAAGGGGGTTAGAGTTAATGTTGTATATCCCGACTGCCACAGTTGAGTATTTCTACCATCATGTTCGAAACAAAACTGTTTGTCTAAATTATCAATTCTAGTGCCAAAATGGGAAGAAAATGTAAATGAAAATGAATCACCCAGAATACAATTTGTTAAAGATCAAGGTGGTCATTGTAGTTGGACAGTGTATCAAATTTCATGTGCATTAGTCTTTTTGTCAGCCATGAACCTGTTGCCACTTTCAGACATTTGGGGGCCATAGCACTAGCTACCAGGGGGCGCCAGCTGCTTGCCTAGGGGCCCTACCCCTCTGAACCCCCCCCCTGCAGCAACTGGCCTACTCTGCCATAGTAGCTAATCTTGTATTGGCAGGTTTCACACTGTCACCCAATAAAAATGGGCCCTCTCTCGATCGTAGCTCTCGACCCAGCCAACCAGACGGAAGGATACGTAGACTGCTCTAATGGCACAGCACCCCCCGAGGGCTCTTTCTGCCGCTTTGATCGCACCTCCCTGGGAGAGTTCTGTGTGCCCCCGGACTTTGGCTACAACCAACGGAAGCCATGTGTGTTCATCAGCTTGAACCGGGTAAGACCATTCGAGAGACAACAGCGTTGCAGTCCACACCAGGCTCAAGACCAGACATAAGACCAGACATAAGACCAGACACAAGACTTGGTTCAAGACCAGGCACAAGACCAGGCATTCTTGCATCTCAAGTTTAAAGTAATCTGCCCCAGCCAGACCCAGCAGTGGATAACTTTTGAACCACCCCACCCTTCACCCATTTAACCTCATGCTGGTGTATCATTTCACCCTTGGGTACCCATTTCTCCTCTGATGCAGGGTTGCCAAGCAATGAGCTCGTTCAGTATTCCAACAGCACATGCTCCAAAATGAACCATGTGTGAGGTTACTGGGGAACATGTATGCACATGAGGTCTGCCTCGTCAGTGCAGCCATATGCCAACTCATACAAGTGCTTTTTAAACTTGAAGTGGTTCATTTGGTATTGAAAACAACATAGCACATTCTGGTCCCTGCCCCACCTTCAAACAACCCTCTCTTGGACATGTCCTGACACCCCTAGGGGTGCATTTGCAGCCCGTTATTTCACTTTTCACACGTCCTCTCATCCCTTAGGTTGTAGACTGGGTTCCTGAGGATTATGAACCAGGCGAGATACCGGAGGAGGTGGCTGATTCTTACAAGCCGGGCAACATCGCCATCAAGTGCGGGTCCTACGTGAGTACCCGCAAAATTATTTCAGCTGGACACAGCAACAGTTAGGCAGCTAGGAACTCTCTTTCATGGTCTTTATAGCATTGTCCAGAGTTGATGAAATTGTCCAAGTCACCAGCTGTATCTCAGACTTTTGAAGACCGGACGATAACGTTTTGAGATACATGTACTTCAGAAGATGCTCAGTACAAAAAAAGCCTCTTGTTAAAACAAAACCCTGAAGAGCAAAGTCTGAGGTCCCCAAGTCACCTTAGCTTTTTTTGCTTTCCTTTGTTTTTCTTATCCTTTTATAGTACAGGTCTGTTTATAACAAAGTTATTTGTCTGTCCCTCCACCGATGGATCGGAGGGTGAGGCAGTAGGGGAGGGAACAGAGGCCACCCCCCCACTTAAAAAAAGCAGATTTTTTTGTTTTGAAAACTGACAGAAAGTTATATAGCCTTTTATAGGGACTTTCTACTTCCCTCACAAAACATGTAAAAATCCCCAAATTATAGTCTTACCCCTCAGAAAAATCATCAAAGGTTACATGTATTTCAAAAGTTTTCGGGCTGCCCCAAAAGATTGGTTTTAGATCCGCCCTCTGCTTCCACAGCCTTTAAATAACAAAAGTTGAGTGAATCATAACACAACTTACATTGTCAGTGAGCCACTTCCAGGTTCCAGAGAATCAAGGGTTATTTGAGAAAAAATCATGTATGCAAGTCACCGTATGACTGTGCCCACCGTCTGACTTGTGTACATATATTGCTCTTCCCAAATGACCTCGGACACTCTTCATTTTGGGCATGCATGGTTGGAATACCGAACTGGCTGATTCATTGCTCATAGACACCCGTGATGGGCCATTTCTCTCGCAGAAAAACAAGAAGCCCGAACAGCTGGGCGAGGGCACCCGCATCTACCCCTACCACGGCGTCCCCTTCCATTACTTCCCCTTCATGGCCACCACTAACGTGTCCCGGTGGGCCGGCTACATCAAGCCATATGTTGCCGTGCGCTTCGACCTTCAGGCCAAGGAGGAGGACATCAAAGTGCAGTGCAAGACCTACACTGCCACCATTGAGCCCCTGAACGGCATGTACGACACTAAGTTTGAGTCAGTTGTTGCTTTCTCCTTCCACCTCACCAAGGAGCCAGCTCATTTGGAGCTGTAAAAGCCGAGAATTCCTTCTTTTTTGGGGGGGGAGGAAGTTGCTAGGACCATGGCCAAAATTCAGTTGGATCAATCAAAAAGTATTTTCGGATTTCATTAAATAAGCCAAGGCACATTTTGTGCTTTTAGTTTGCTTTAGGAAGAGAATACTGCCCTCTTGAGTTTGGTGTGTCACTTAGTTTGGCTGCAGATGTATAAAAAATGACTGCAGGCATTGCCAATTCCATTTAAGAAAGACTGCAAAGGGCGTAACCCAAAAGCAAGCTTTTTTACATTTGATTTTTTTTTCACTCCCTTCTTGGAATTGTGGAATGTTGTTTCTGGCTGGTCTGAAATTTAACACAAACTTACAAAATCTTGATCAGAGGTGGTACAATTGGCGGACACTTAGAATGACTGACTGACTGGCACAACTTTGTTAGTAGGATGACTGAAGTTGGGTATCATCATTCATGTTAACTCCAAGCAAAACGTGTGGAAGCAATTTTTTTCTCTTTTTGGGATGGGGGGATCCAAGAACCATCTACTCTTGCATCTCGTGAGAAAAGTTGTGCCGTTCATCAGTGAGATGATCCAGAGAATTGTATTTTTGCAGCAGCATGCTCCAATATTTGATTAAACTTAACCCTTCCTTAAAGTCATTGTTTGGCAGTTAGCCATGCCCCCTTTTTTCCCTTAAAGTCATTGTTTGGCAGTTAGCCATGCCCCGTTTTTTCCCTTAAAGTCATTGTTTGCCAGTTAGCCATGCCCCATAGACAACCCCTTGCATTTTTTTTTCGTTGAGTTTTGTTTGTCTCAGAGTTTGCACGTCACACGTCCATTTTTGTATATCATGTAAATGAACAACATTTCTCAAGCTGCGTGGATGCAATTCTGTCACGATAGGTCAATTGGCATTTGCACTCATTTATACTGGATTGCGCTAAAGGTAGACAATACCTCCACGCGTGGACTGCCTTGGCCACGGTGATCGCATATATTCTTATGGGCAGCTTCAACCACGTGCAAGCGCACGTGCGAACACTGCATGCCTGACTAGTTTGTCTTGAATAGGTAGATTACTATAACAATACGTCATAGGTCCAGCATGATCATGACATCACAGGAAAAAGGTTATAGAGTGATCCTGTAAGCCCCACCCATAATCTTTTGACTATACACGGCTGTGGTTTGTTTGGCATACGTGCACAAAAGTCCAACCTGTGCAGGTGTGCATTACGCATGCGGCTGCAACATGCATCCTGGCACTGGAGCGCAGAAGCATGTGTCAATTGACCACGTTTGTGGTGGGCGGAGCTAACTGAGTTTCACCTCGAAACTTGAGAATGGGTGCAACTGGTGAGGGTAAAAAGAATAACGTACATTGCAAGGATTTTCAAGAAGCTTGCGATAACATTGAACTCATTTGTAGCATAAAAAATTAGTATCCTTTTTAAGGGTCCATTGTGACGAAATAGAAACTGGCCCGTAATGTTGTCCGTAAACAGTAGAAAGAAACCGAAGATGTGATTGCTGCGGAAAAGGAACAGTTCTGATTAGTTGAAACCATTAGAAGATTCCATTCTCAGATAGGGAGGGCCAGTATTGTTGAACAGTGTTTCCATTTCGCTAATCACGGATTGTTTCAGAGTTATTGTCCATTACAACTGACCAATTAAATTTCATTTAAGTTTCCCTACAGATTTGTCTCTGTGTAGTTAGCACATGTGTTTGTTTCAGCTGATTTCCTTTTTTTTTTGCTATTCTTACTTGTTATGTTCACCATTGCCAGCGCCAGTACTCTTTATTTTCCATAAACAAACAGGGCAGTTTGGGAAATTTTGGAATGTAATATTCCAGTGGTGTTGATATTTTGGGAATTGGGTTCTGGCAGAACTTTGGAAAATTTGGCTCATTTATAGCACAATCCCAATAATCATCCGTCGCTGAAAATGACAACTTGTGTCTTTTTTAAGCGAGGGGAATAATGGGGGTAAACATATTTCAGGAAAGAAAACTAAAAAAGTGTTCTTTTTTCTCTCGCTATGTTAACTCTGAGCTAAATTTTTGATGATGATTTCCTTGACGGTTTCTCTTGGACCCAAATGCCTCTGAAGCTGTTTCTTAAAGAGAAGGGAAAACACTTCGCGGACATGTGGGAGTCCACAGGACGCCATCTATTCTATATTATGTGTATTTTTTGGTGCAGAGGTCCAGACCACGTATGTCGTGCATTATTGTGCATCAGCACTTCCACCTTCACTATATAGAACCGTGCTTTGTCGGTAAACGGGGCAAAGGTCTCTGTCGGGTGGGGGGACCTACCCTGGACAGTCTTTCACAGAAACACCCCCCCCCCTCCAATCCGTTACTACACGTTAACTGCCCACTACTTTATCATTCCAAGTGCAGCAGAGCTAATTTCGCGCGTTCCCCCGTTTCCTTCCCGTCTCCACGCAACTCTTTCCAAAGCTGTTTATTCTTTGACACCTCTACCGGGTATTACTCAGCTTCAAATGACCCACGCTGCCGCTCTGTTCCTTTGATATGCACTCGCTAATTATCCCATCTACTGCGCATTATCTGCAGCTTCTAATAGGCAATGTGTTATTGATTTGAACAGCTGCCAGGGCTGGGTAATAAAAAACAATCCACATTATTTAGATAAAAAAAAGTGTGGTTTTGAATATATTTCCTGTTCGTTGGGACGTTCAGGCCAAGTCCCCCCGGCCATGGCTCAGTGCTGTTACTGCATTCACTTCTGCCCCTGTCGCACCGTGCAGTGGGTGCCGCGGAGCAAATTTGTCCACAAGTTTTCAATATGCAGTGATTTAATCCCAGCCAAGTAAATGGAACACCATTTTTTGTGTTACAGTTTTAGCGAACAAGTTTCAGCTACTGCTGTTCCTCTTCTTGCTGACAGTTTTTTTATTTGTCCAAGAATAACTTAAGACGTCATTTTAATCACGTTTCCGTCCGTGGGCCGTCTTACTGTCCTGGAGTGCTCCGGCCAAGCTGACGGAGGACCAGCCCTCGAACAGAACCATCCCTTCATCGCGTATCGGTTAAAAAGGGCCGCATTGGTCGGGAGTGTTCAATTTGTTGGTAGCCATACGACCGAGACGAACATTTCCTTGTCGTTCGTAGACCAGGGAAGTGCAGTTCCGACCAAAGGAGCCGCCATGGTAAAGAACATAGCGCCCTCTCTTGGTCCAGTTCGAGGCCCATAGGGCGCGGGAAACTCTTTCCGTAACCTTTTTCAATCTGCAAAGAATTTTTAGGGAAAAAAAACTTGTATTTTGCCTTTTTCGTACAGTGGACAAACCCTTTAGTGCCTCCAGAAAATCATGGGCTTTAATCCCTGCAAATTTTATCCGAAACCTGAACCGACATCCTCGTATGGGGGAAAAGTCTAGTACATGTATATTGAATGATTTTTACCACATGGTGCATGTACAGACCTGAAGAACGTTTCCTAATCCACAAAATTTGAAGTTTAACCCTAACCCCCAGGGCGTGTGTAAAATCATATTGAAATCGGGCGATTTAAAACTGTCGGGGTTTATGCCACTTACGTTGACCGATTTTTTTTTGCGATGGCCCTCCGGAAAGGTAAAGTGTCTATCTTGCCTTTAATATGTTTGGTAATAAGCATTTTAAATTTTAAAAAATGAGGATGGAGTGTAACGCGCATTATGTTTTTTCGATTTAAAAATGATGGAGCTCTTCCCCACAAAAGGGGTACTTGGGACAGCCGTGTCTCCTTCCAATAATTATTCTCACCTACGAACCAGCGCTTGCAGCTAGAAGGGAGGCAACGCGGAGTCGACGACATGTACCACAAATGGACCGATTGACAAGACACTAAAACATGACATTCTGAAAAATCAGAATTATTTTTTTCTTAAAGAATATACTGCTTTGCAGGCAAATGCAACCTAATGGCAAGCCGGGGAATTCGGGCAAGGAATTTTAAAGCCTTTCCTGTAATGCATTTATAAGCCCCTACCCATCATGGGCAGCTTTTATCGTGTCCATTAATAGTTTAACCCGGGACCTTTTTGGGTTGGCAAATTGAGCAAGGTAAGAGACAGAAGCGTGTTGTTAGACGAATGCCCATAAACGCAGTTTGGCCACTGATGTCACACTGTAAAACAGTGTTTGATTTTGTTTCTGTCTTCCCTGAGTCCGTCCCTTGGTCCTTCCTTCCCTGGTTGCGTGGGAGCCACGGCCTCCAACAAAGGAGTACATGTCCATGTTTTTGAAAGGCAAAGACAGAAAGGTGATTTCTATTTTTGGAATATTTTATTCCCCTCCCCTAGCGTGCACAAAGCCCCTAAATTTAGCCTCACCCCTCAGAAAAGGCCACAATCGGTTACATTAAGAAATTTACAAATTGTGTGCTCCGTCCCAAAAGATTGGTTCTGGATCTGCCTTTGGTTCGTTGAGTTGCTTGATGTTGTTCGTTAGCGTGTCTTGTTTTGTTTGGTCCCTTTTTGGTGAAGCATGCCTTTAGAAGAAGCGCGTATTGCACCAACCAACAAAACCGACAATCTTTGTTGCGGGGGGGGGCGATCTTTGTGTGGGCGGGACCCTGCCGTCTGTATGCTTAGCAATGTTCACTCGTCTCCCTGCCTTGCTACGTCTCGGCAACATGTATTCATCTTATCATCCGACATAATCGACCTTGTCTGTTCATTAAATTATTTAATGGCCCGAAACATCCGCCGAATATACTGACTGACCTCCAAGCACTGTGACTGACGTCACTCCCTCATTTTTTTAAAGTGCAGTTTTTCCCCGTTGCCATAGCGACCTGCATCGTTCGATTACTCACTCGTGAAATTTAACCCCGAGCCGGGGAATTTTTGAGGGGACAGGGGGAAGGGAAATATAATTCTACCCTGTCGCATATTTTTTTCCCTGCAAACTGTCAGCGAGGCTAGCTGATTTATCGCTTTAATCGGGAGACAAAGGGATAATGTGATCGTAATTGCAACCCCAGCGTATAGCAATGAATTGTACTAGAAGACAGGAAATCACCAGTTTCACTTGATTGGTAATTGCAAGCGAAGGTTGGTTGTGTGGAATAAAGGTACATTTATTGTTTTAAAAAGTACCGTGTCTAAACAGCCACATTTTGGAAATATTCCTAGTTGCCTTTTTCATGGAAGGAGACGATTTCCTGCTTTCAGGCAGGACAAAATAATTGCAGTACTATATTAGGCAGGACCAAAACAACATGTTTATATACAGAGACCGAAAATATACAGAGAGACCGAAAATCTGATCCCTCCAGTAATTTGATTTCTAGCTCGCTCTGTCATTAGTACAACTAACAGTGAGTACTTTTATTGACGATCGATGGGGCATATGCATTTACGTTTTTTAAGACAACACAAAAGGACAATGCTTGTTTCTTGTTCAAGAACTGTGTGGTTTCCAACTAAAGTCGTCATGACTTTGAACTAAAGATTAATATGAATTTCTCTTCATCAGCTTAAAAATCCTTTGTCGGAAGATACAGATTTTCTGGATAAAAATCCAGCTGCTCATATATTCCTTTCCAGGCAGGAATCAGTTGACAGAATAGGAGATCGTGGTTGTCGCTATCTTCTAGGGAAAAGAGAGAGAGAAATGAGGACTTAACAACTTTACATCAATGCCACCGTCATTAGATTCTTTGGAATTGACAAACATCCGTGGGTGAGGAGAAAGCACGCCCCCATACAACGGTTTGTGCCATAGCCCTTTTACAAAGTTCGTCTTCTCAGAACAGACGTCGACTTTACTCAGAACTGTCTGCCACATGTCCTGTATGCTCACAACAAAACCAAACTTTGACATTAAGTCACGAAATTAATTTTTTTTGAGGGGCAAAAATCACGCTGGAATTTCATGAAGTAGGATTTGAAAATCAGAAAGTTAGAGTGAAGAAGCCAATTGTTAGCCGCAATTTGAGAAGTGGCAATATTCTGGAGGTGCTAAAAATAAAACAGCGAGCACATGTGTACACAAGTCGTACGTTACTACTTGGAGCATTGCATTATCATGGCGTCTTTGGATACGACGGATGGTGCTTCACCCTCCGTTTCGCCGGACCGTAGGACCAAAACCTCGGTGAAGAACACCTCCTTGGAGGAGTCCAGCGACAGTGAGGGAGAGATCGAACCTTCCAAGGCTTTCCACAGGCGGGTGTCCACTTCAAAGCAGATAAAACACAAGGTGAGAGCGCAGTTTCATTTTCCCGGTAGGCCTCATTGTATAAGTCATATGTTTTAGTAGTATTAGTACATGTAGTAGCGAGTTCGACAAAATTATTAGATCACGCCAGTGTGTAAAAATTCGATGATAAAACCCATGGTGAAAAGAGTAATCTCCAATATCTTACCTTTTACTTTGTGATCGTCTCGTAGCCAAGAAATTTCTCTTTCAAAATGTGTCATTAGTTTGGACTAAATTAACTGTCTAACACCCGAAAAATAAATCGGAAAGAACAATGAATGAGTTCGAGTCAGAGAGCTTGGTAGTCAGGCAGTAGCAGCTTCAGTGGAAAACACCTTTTGCAAATCAATCCTCCAAAACCTTTGTACTTTGAGTTCTTTTCCTCTTCCGGTAAATGCCCTCTATGTTGTTTTTATGCAATATTGTCATCAAAGAGCCTCTGAGCTTTCGACAACTGCTAAAGTTGTCCAAACGTCATATCATATACATGTAGGTCCCTAATTTCACCAATAATGTGTTAAAAGCACACTAGGCCTATTTAATGACTCCATGGGCTGTGTGCTCGTTCTCCACTTTGAACCAACATAGCACGGCAAGATTGTATCCACGAGAATGAGGTTGCGTTACTGTACTGGTGACTGTTGGTTTATATATATATCTGGAGTACTGGGACGGGACGGGAACCAGTTTCAGTGGACATGCGCCACATTATGAAACACAAATGTACAGATCGTCGGTGAAGAGAGGCGTATTAAGTAATTGATTGATTAATGCCATCATAATTTAATGGGTGTGATGATGACTTGTCAATTTTTCTGTAAGTCTTTTATTATCATTTTTTTGCTTATTAATTTGACAATGATGGTAATCTTTTTGTACCACTCAGCATTACTTTCCACAGAATGGTACAGATTTTGGTTAAATGTTTTACCCGGCCAGCCCAGACAAAAGTTTACCTACACTTTTATTTACATGTACTATACATATGTACATGTACTACAATTACAGTATGCCTACCAAGTACACTTTGCCATTGTGCAACAGAATATACATGTATGTAATTAACAAACAAAAGTCTGTTTCATTTAACACTTATCAGGGAAAAAAATGAAAATTTTATTTTCAGGTGCTGCTTTTGACATCCCACTGCCTAAGTCTGCAACATTGAAATAAGCTTTTACCTGGTGCATTGCTGTCTGTGGTTATTTTTTTGCAATTTGGTGTAAATTGCCCAAAGCCCCCTTGTATTTTTCCTTGCCACTTATTTCTTTTGTGCATGATTTGTCTTATAGGATCCATGACAAAATAACGGAACAAAAAACAAAAACAAACACAAAAGTATGAGTTTCCAAATACTTGTAAAGGAGACCATGAACTATTATGAAGTCCACTGTATTGCAGTTGTTCTGGGGGGTACACGTCAGCCTGTCACTGCCGTGAAATACAGAGGCCTTTATGGACCAATTTTGTACCCGGTAGAATTATTTCAAATTGATTGTGCGAGGAGAAATTTACACAGTTCCATTCAAAGTTGTATTTTGTTGGTCAAATTTAAAGGTAATGAATTACTTTAAACACAAGATGTCTTTTTCAACAAGCTTTCCAATGATACCATAGTTTTGTGGATACAACATAAAACTTTATTGCTACACCTGTAGTTTGAGTGATTGCCATGAATCTGCTGTACACTTCAAAACTGGCAGAGTGAAACTTTGTACCTTGCTCCAATTATATTGGAATGTCTCGATTACCTAATTTTAAAGGTAATGATCTGATTTCAAATGATACCAGGTTTGTTAGGTTCCCTTCAGAAACCCCAAATGTCATTGAACTCACTACCAGTGGATGAAGGGGCGAGGCAAGGTTGTGCAATGCCGAACGGTGTGGTGGGGAGATCAGAGTGTTGCTCACGGCACTATCCACGTTCTTTTGCAGTTTTTATTGCATTGCATCTAAAACGGGAAAAATTTGAACCTGAATTATACAGTTGGCAAGGCATCCATCAGGAAACATCACACCAACTTTGTTATTATTATTAATCATTTCTGGTTATGACACCAAGGATTCCTCAGAAAGTGCCCTAGGCACTGTAGCTCGCAAGGCTAAAGAATCCTGTAGAGAGGAAACAATGAGAAGCAGTTACAGTTTTAGAGGTGGGAGGAAGACCCCAGAGGAATACTCTGGGTAAAACCCTGAGAATCAGGTAGGGAGTGAAAGCCCAATCCACATGTCGACTGGGCCAAGATTTGAACCCACACCACAGAAGTGGAAGGTGAGGAAAGAACCTACGCCAGCCTGACTCCCCTAGAGTTATGAGTTTCTGCAGGTGGCCTGAATTGATGTGAATTTGTCCCAAACTGTGTGTGTAAAGCTCCCCCCTATTGTATTTTTTTTCATAATCTGCAAGGTCATTATGGTGTAAATTTTCCATGTAATTGCGCATGGATGTTCAGTGAAGCAGTCTTGAGTCTTGTGCAGATTTATTGTACTCCCTCCAAAGGCGATTATCCTATGGAGGGATTAATTCAAAGGCAAATCAACTCAGGTTGGAGACCAATAGATTTGCACAAGTGTCAAGATTGCGCTGAACATGGATAATTCAGGCCTAGCATTAGACCTGTTGAGTGCAATCTTTTCAAAGTATGTAACTTTTAGATTCCCGCTTGCAATTTGTAAATTTTGCACAACCACAGATATTGTCACCAAAAATTGCGCAAAGTGATAAAAATGATGTGGTACATGAATCACAGGCAACGGTCAATTTTGTAAGAGACTGACATTAACTACATGTTTTGCACAAATTTAATTTAAACTTGGGGTTGCACTAGGTTTGTGTACTGCATGTAAAGTGTGGCACGTAAATGTATACACTTACACTTACAGGGCACAAGGTACATGTACCTATTTGCTGTGACATGTCAAAGGAAGTTTCGCCTGTTACTTTCAAACTTTTTATTAAAAGTAATAGGCCTACATGTAATTATTTTTATATTGTGCATAACATGAACATGCATGCAAAAAGTACAAATCTTAAGGCACTTTACAGATTAAAACAGCAGGAATTATGATTCCATAAATATCATATCAATACAATTGAATTAATAATAATGTACGTGTACATGTACAAAATGTATCACAAATTCATAAGGAGAAAAAAAACAACACATTAAAGCATGAATATTGCCTCGTGAGAGCTACATGTACATGTATTAAATTCCCCTGTTGGCATTTAATTCAGAAGTTCCCTCTAATAAATCCCCAGAGTCATTAATTAGAAAAAAAACTCTCCAGTAAAAGGAGGATTCCCGACAAGTTGTTGTTTTATTGTTGTTAATAAGTTTATGTAAATTGTTGTTTTATTGTTGTAATTTTTTTGAATAACCTGACTGTTACTTCAAAATACAGCCAGTGTTTACTTGTACTTCTAGAGCGGTAAGGTATTAGAAACCTACATATAACAGATCGACGTACACAACTCGCTACAGCAAAGTATCTTCTATTGACTTACTCTGCCATCAAAAACATTTGTGCAACAAGATTTCAGACATCCTGTTTTGATGAGGTTAGATGTCTGCTTGGGAAGTCTGATTACCTTACATCTTATCAAAATGGTGACAATCACAAGTATTTTCTCATCTACACCAATATGGGGGATTCACAATAGTGCGCCTCCAAGAGTTTGCAATGCGTTGGCCAATCACAACGCGCGAAATATATACATGTACATACATACATGTACATGTAAAGGTACACACATGTACATGTACAAGTACTGCGTAGTCAGTGCGTGCACTTTTAAAACAAGTTGGAGAGTTTGGCCCAGTGGTTAGGGTCAGAGGGTAAGGTGTTTTAATTCAGCCACTGGCAATGAGTTGGAGCATTGGGCAAGTCATTTCACTCCTACAAGTGCACATGCTGGTACCATGTGCATGTTCATCCACTCTGTCAACGGTCAGGAGTTGACTATGGACAAGTTTGCGGTGACGCCATGTGGATATATTTCTCTTTTGTGAGTGTGTGTGTTTCTGAGAAGAAGTTGGAGAGTAACCGGCGATGGGCGAGCATTCCATCCAGATGCAACAGAAATATTCCCGCTCATTCCATGGCACTGAAACCAGGGATAAATGCCGGCCTGGTTGGCCAGGGTGGTTCTTGACGGACTCACACTCTCACCTGTTGTGTTCACTCGATGCTCTTGGTGCTCATCACCAAGGCAGAGCATTGAGAGGCATGAATGTCCTATCGGTGTTGCCAAGCAACATTCTCACCTCTGCAGATAACGAGTTCACACATTGCGCAAAGTCACGTCACTTCAACTTGTCCATGAAAATTTCATAATGTTTGGCTGCGTGGCAACATTGATGACGTAAACGTATGATCTCAGTGCGATTAAATTCATCTTGTTTTTAAACTGTTGACATTAACATTGCATAATACACATGTGTCCGAATATCAAAGGGAGCTTTTCCAACTGTGAATTCAGTGCATGATAAAAAAGTGATGGTACTTGCTGAAAGGGAAACCTAATTTCAAGGAACTGTCCATGGGGCTTCGCTAACAGTGATGTCACCGTTATCCATCTTACCGTTATTTGGCAAATTTGTGTGACACAAGGATTAATCATATTAATTAATGTGTCAAAGACAGAAACATTCCAAATGTCCGGCCCCTCCTTCCCTACCTCAACATTCCCTCCCTCCCCCCACCAATCACCACCCCGGCTCTGCACAGCTGCCTCCCTGTGCGTGTGCAGCCGAGCAATTTATTGCTTTCAGCAGCCCCGTGGACCGTGGAGGATGACCAGGCAGGACCAGCCTGGTGTGCCCAGCTGGTATTGAATTACAGTTCATAACCGCTACTGGAGAAGTACGTGCACCAGGTGTGTAGTCATGAATTTTTAGATGGAATTGAAGACGGTTTAACACTACGCTGGTACTAAATTGCAGCAGGGTGGCAAAACCCCAGCAACAAACGAACAAAAAAATGGAAGAAAGCAGCTACATGTATATACCATGTATGGCATTCGTACATGTACCGTATATATGGATTTCCCATATCTCAGTTTGTGTTCTCATCCTATGCCATTTGTTATAATTTACAAATTGAAGAGAATTTGAAGAGTAGGCCTATAGTATACATGTACGTGGATTTCATTTCATTCACTATAATCCTTGTTCAGGGTGTCAGGTGCAATCTCAAGTCTTGCCAAATGGCAGATACTGCATATGTGTAATCCTGAGTGATCAGCTTAAAAAAAAAAAAGAGGGGGCAAGCTTCGTATTTAGCACTCTATAAAAAGCTTTTACATGTACTGTACAAGTAGTAGCTGTCAAAAATATGCACAGTTGCTAAATCCTTGGCTTCTGTTGCTGGACCCTATGGTATGGTACATGTACAGTACATGCATAGAGTTTATGTGTTGCTGGCATCACCATGGTGTCTGACAGGCTGTCTTTCTTATTTCAGTTCAGTTACAATGAATGCACAGAAGGTTTACTCGAGTCTATCCCAGTGACAGAAAGGTTTTGCCCTCTGAGGACACACTGATGCATAACCTCTACCAGGAGTCCATTCAAGTCGTACTGTACATATCTAACACTTGATACTGTCCACTGCAAAAAAGCAAAACCAAAATAAAAAAAAAAGAACCTGGTTCACTAAACATTTGGTTGCATGAAGACAGACAACTTTGCCTCAGGGCACGCTAGAGACTAAGGGAGTAAGATGGATACATTGCAAATTTGAAGTGCGGAACCGGTACAAGCAGAAAAATTACTGGGAAATCATTCAGTATTTTCAGCCATAAACATGTACACGATGGACATGTACATACTAGAATTCATTAATGTACTGGTTGCAGTGTACGTGTATGTGCCTTTAAATTACTAATTTCCATTTTAGATTTGTATGTATGTACATGTGTACAAATACATTTACCAGTATGACAAGAGAGGCATTAATGTCCGGTTTATTTTGGGTGGGGGAGGGGTCCACTTTTGATAGCAGAAATACATTGGAAACACCGCTAACATGTATACATGTAGATACTTACTGGTACATGTTCATGTACTTGTACACACACATATATAATTATAACAAACACGTTAGTAGTGTTTCCAATATAATTCTGCTATCAAAAATATTGGCTTGGCAAAAGTGGGTTACCGACCAAACTGCCATGCACTGGTTATTTCTCTTGACCGGTTCCCACCAAATTTGCCATGCAGTATTCTGTTAACCACTTGCATCATACATGTTTGTAAAACACACAGTTTTCCGCATTTGTTCCACGCAGGATGTGTACACTTGTTTAAAAATTCTGTTTTCATTTCCAAGGTTGATGCATTAATGCATCCTGCTTGGTTGGGTCAAAAGCGTGTAAGACGGTCCTACACTCGGACACTGCTGCTAAGTGGACCCCTCCCCCACCCACAAATATCCACAGATTATTAATTAATGCCTTTCTTGAGTAATTGGAATTGAATTGAGGAGCCCACACCATACACAGCAGAACTACATGTAAGGGGATGAAAGACCTCCTTTGTTTGGGTAAGCCACTTTGCTAGGGAGCGAAACTACACTTACAAAAGAGATAAAGTTACTAAATCCCAACTACATGTAGCAGCTCCTTTGTCTCGAATCAATCTGCATATAACAACATGGCCATGGGTGATGCATATACGCTATGGACCTTTTGTATGTGAATCAGTTGACGTCTGGACATGGGCCACAACTTTTACCAGGACAGGTGAAAAACAGCTGAACATAAGAACTCCGGAAAAGAATGAAAATACTGATGCCTAAACTCAAAGAATTCTGCCTCCCAACATATTTTATACATGCCAGAAATAACTTGCGAAAAAACCCCGCCCCCAGCAGCTTTTTCAGGGGAAAAAAACAGACATTAACTGGTTATAGCAACTCTGTGGAATGATATCCAGCTGGTTCTCCTTTTGGTGGGTGCAGATGTATTGCATCATGTGCACGTACGGCGATACATGTTTTTCCAACAAAGGATGCACACGATTATCTTCAATTGAAATCAGCCATGTTGGACAGCATGTAATTTTTTTTTTCTACAAGGCCAGCTTTGCCATATTAGTGATTCCAAGTTTCTGCACAACAGTGACCGTGGACTATTTGATTGTCAATACTTTTGAACTAACTGACTTGTGCAGTTACGTGTGGATACCATTGCTTCGTGCTCTGCAGTTCAAGTAATGAAACTAGAAATTACCAGAGTGTTTTGTCGTTAAATAAACAACTTTATGGGGAGAATAGTGTAGCATGTGATGCACCTGATACCCAAATGAGATACAGTACACTTTACGTGGAAATACATGTACCCGTACCAAGTGCTGAATACCGTAGACTAACTTGAAGAGATGCCATTTCTGCGGTGGCACCGCGTGATTGGTTGAAGAGGGTATACAGTAGCTTACAGTACGTACGTGTATTGCTTATTGGGAGTGTGGTACTACCACATTATTGGATTCTATGTATGCGAGTGGTAAATTGAGTCTCTACCCATATGGCCACGGCACGTAGTCCCTACGTGTCTGTTTTGATTGGACAGATATTAAAAGTCCACAGTCAGAAAAAAAATGATGATGGAAAGCATTTATTTGCCGACATTTGGCAGTGGTGGACGGATGTGGGAATTTAAGATTCTGTTGTGATCTGTTTGTCTGCATAGGGTACTCTTTCAGTTGGAGGAAAATGACGTCCGGGGATCGTACATCAGTGACCTCTGATGTTGTGCAGATGATCCCTGGATAAAGTAGAAGACCGGATAATGCTTGTTGTCAATGTTGCACAAGTACATGTACAAGCCTTTGATAATCTGTTGACATTTACGTTGGTGGGTGGTGGGGGGGGAACGGCTTGAAGGGACAAAGGAAGAATGTTTAAAATCCTGAGTTTGAACTCAGCGTATTTTTGCTCCCTCTCCCCACTCTGGGACTCTGGAGAGAACTGATCGAGAGGGGTCAACCCCCCCCCCCCGAGCAACAGAGGTTACAAGATTCAGAGTGGATGGGAGAAGGCAGTCAGTAGAATGGCTGTCTGTTTTCCCGGAAGAGTTTGACAACAAATTTGCAGCATTTTAATGATCATCTGGGTACTGTACCTTAACTGCGTGTGTTCATTTCTTAAGCCTGGTTTCCATATGGTCGTTTGTAATGCAGACGGTCTGCAAGACGTCAAGACGCAGACAGTCACGGGACCGGGGAAAGATGCGACATGACGTCATTCCAAAATATTAAACAAAATGGCACCCGAAACTCAGAAAAATTTCGCCCAAAATGCCTTCAGTACGTGGCAATGTTTCCTCTCGAAGCCAAACTGATACTCTAGTTTGATGTACATGTACTTTGTTAATGGTCAGCTATTTTGTTGACAATTTGGGCTGCATATGCTAGTAATAAGGAGAAAATGGACAAAATGAGTGATACCAGTACTAAGCGAGAGAAACGTAGTTGTTTGCCCATCTTGCTAGTGTGCGTGTTTGTATAGGCCTACTCAATGACTCAATGCAGACAGTCCGCAAAGCTGAACCGGGCTCAACTTTGCCGATCCGTCTGGGGCTGGTTTGCGTTATTGGCGATACTTCTGCTTTACATATTTCCATATGTCTGCGTTGCAGTTTGCATCTTGATTGCGTTGCTCTCAGCATTTCTTATGTCGATATAGAAACCAGGCTTTACACATGGCCAAGCAACAGGTACATTGTACATGTGCGTGTACATGTACAGTGTACCGGTACCCTACCAGCATCATCACTACTTCCACAGGTACGAATGGTCGTGTATTCAGGCGAGTACAGTATATTACCCTGTACATGTATGTAGATGGCATTAGCGTGGGAACCAGCGTGCGAACCACCTGCGCGTGCTCCACTCATTTGCGCTACACATCCTGGTTCAAAATGACGTCACTCATTGGTACTCTGTACCTTGTATGTTTAGGCTAACGATTCAAAGTTCCAAGGTTCTTGAAGGATGGAGAAAAATGCTCTCAATGTACTTTTGAATTTACATGTACTCGTAGCCATATGAGGCATGCCTTACTCATGGGCTGCAACAGTGAGCCAGTTTAACGTTTTAAAAAGACAAGGTGGTTCAAGAGCAACTCAGATGAGGGAGCCGGCGTATGACTGCACTGATAAGGCAGCTTCGTGCATTCGTGTTGCTGTTCTTGAATGACCTCCGACTCACTTCATTTTGCTGTTGGCCTACGGAACTGGCTAGGTGCTCCATGTATACTGGTGAATTGACATGTAATCCTAAAAGCAAAATCAAACTTAGAACTCAAAATACATGTGTGGTATGTGGTTACTTAAGAGATGTGCCCAGCATCACTGTACTTGTACTGTAAATGGCATTATGATGGAACCCAAGCCCATTTAATATGCTGCCTACAGCCCCAATCCAGTTAAAAACCACAAAAACCACACAGCATAAAAAACCCATAAAGCTATTTACATGTACAGTGTCGTTGCACAATATTCCTAGTCGGCATACACTTGGTACCAATATTCCATAGGAATGCACCAGTACATAAATGATTCAAAGAGGAATCTACACTGTGAAATCCAAGTTTTTCGTTACCTGGCAATTTTTATTATGACATTTGCAATAATCTAGCCAACTGCAAGTTGCATCTTGGAATCATTTATACATGTACATGTACACATATATGTCTGTCACTTTGTTTCAGTGTCAAATAAGGGGTCTATAAAAAGTATATTATGTACATTTACGCATATAGTACCACGTGTACCGGTACCCCAATTCATAAGGTCTGTGTAACGTGTTGTGTGACTTATAAAAAAATTCACTGCTGGGTTCTCAGAAGAATTTTGTGACTAATATCCTGCCCTCCTGGAAATGGAGCATTTTTTGTCCCCGTAGCTGCTCCACCTCTTGGGTTGATGCAGGAGATAGCAGTCTCTCCATTATCACATCACATCCTTCTCCTTTCGCAGAGTTTTAGTAGCGATTTGCTCTCATCATTGCTTGTCATCACTCTTTCCGCTGGCAGCCCACTGGACTGCTTAGTTGTCCCCCCCCTCTTTTTGGTCATATCCACCGTTTACCCTGCTCCTGACGTTATCATGGCAGCATCATCATCGGTGCTATTCTCGTTAAGATGGTTTGTCTACCTGACGGAAGTTCCGCAGTTGCTGAGGATTTGTTTTAAAGGGGAGAGCAACTCTGTGTCTGGTTGAGAATGAGCCACGGGCTTATCAGTAGTGATTGTGGCTTCTATTATTGCTATTAATATTCTTCATACAAACCTAGGCCCCCCCCAAAATGGAATTTTCAATCTAACTGAATGGGGAATAAAGCCTCATGAATAATAAAGTGATACCAGAATGGAAAAATGTGACGTTTTGAAAGTGTTTTTCTTTCAATGTTTTGGGGAAAAACCAGCAAGTCCTTTTAAAGGAGGCGGAGTCTGCCAATTGATTGCTCCTTTTTCTAATTTACACATCTTATCATTTCCAATTGTGCTTCATACTGTGTAAAGAACAGTCAGAGCCCAGTTTCAAACTGATCAAGAGTTGGTCAGATTCTTGTATGTAAATGGATCTGAATGATTGCTTTATTAAGCAGTTGATATGGCTGCATCGTTGAAAATCACTAGTTCCTAAAATCTAAGCTCTTAAATTATTGGGAACATTTTCAGACCATTACAAGGATTAACCAAATAACATCAATTGTTTTGGGGGTTTCCGTGTGCCTCTTTGAGAGGGAAGAAGCTATGTAAAGTTTGCATGCATTTACACGTGTGTTCATCATGTGTTCACCATTTGTGTACAAGAACAATGTAGAAAGGTGTGTGGCAAGACTCGGGCGTGGCCATTACATGCTTCCACGCACCCAGCGGGTATGACTCAGAGCGTTGCCATAGTGATTTATGCACGCAGCGGCTCACACCCGTGAATTAAACACGTGCACTGCGTAGGGTTTCCTATGCCAAAACCCTAAGATCATAAAAAAAGAAACCCACTACGACCGAATTAGCTAATACATGTAGGCCATCAGACACAAACATGTTTATGAGAGCTATTCCTTTCTTGCTGAACGGAACTTGTTAATTAAAGTGATTGAACACATCCTGTGACAATTTGGATTCCCACTGCACTCAACTGTACACTGTACATGTACCTCACAAGAGAAAGAAAAGGACCACGAATAGAATTTTTTTTTTCAGTCCAAATAAAGAATGCCAAAGTTTGGTTGTGCTAATCCATGAGGGACACTAAATTTGGGAGATTCTAATTTGTATTTTGCACATTACTAAAATACAAAAGAACAAAATAAAGGTCATGCTTTGAATACGGTGCTTGTTACCTGCAGGGCAGGTTTCGTCCTTCGAGTTTTCCATAATATGTGCAAACTTTGTCCAACATGAGCTTTCACCAAATCAAGTTCTAATCCAACCAAGACCCCCCAGGCATGTTGGCCAAAAAATAAGCCTTCCTGAAACTGCCCATGCCAAGCGCTGTTCAAATGTGATCCATTCTGTGAAAATGAGTCTCAAGTAACCAGAGCCACTTTTTGAGTTTTCATTTGTATTTGAAAGAGCAAATTGAGCTTTTTGTTTTGGTGTGTAACTCAGTTTTGCATCCTGATGAAAGTGGATACTCCATGGTGACAAATGCTGTGGTTTCCTATTGATTTATTCTGTGCAAAATTATTCCAAAGGACTTTTTACTCCAAAGTGGCTCTGGCGACTTAAGACTTATTTTCACAGAGTGGGTCACATATGTGTTTTTTTAATACCAGTGACTCAGACCATTGCTTGTGTGGGATTATTCAAGATGCCAGAGATGTATTATTGTCACAACATCAAGTTACCCGACAGTAACCCCTGGGGCATTTCCAGCAAAGGGACCTTCACGAAACCACTCTGGTCAAACACTGATCACATTATTGGGCCATTGTCACATTCTTCAAGATGCCAAGCCTTGAGGCCCTGTGTATTAGGTAATTGAGGTAGACCCCTTCAGAGTATCAAAGTGAATACATACCGGTATGTCATGCTCACAAAATGTGTGTATGTAAAAGGCATTTGCGCAAGATCCAGCACGTGAACCAACATGCGCGCGTACACCATTCGTTTGTACGGCACTTCCTGATCCTACATGTAACTGACACTGTACGTAGTTTGGTAGTCTAGAATAGAGAATTCCAAATTGACACAAATCTGTTTGTACATGTGGGGTATTGTACTAAAAAAAAAGGTACCTGTACCATGGGAATACGCCCCCTTCCTCTTCACTGACAACAAAAAATATATTTCTCCCATCACTGACAGTGCACAAATCTTTCTTTAACATTCTCTTTCAATGGAATTTGCCCACATCATTTCCATTTGCAAACCTGTGAGTGGTTAAAAAAAAGATGAGCTACCCGTACACCATTAGAGGTGTGGGCGCTTGGAGTACACTTCAGTTTTAAGTACAAATTCTGTGTCCATTTTGTTTTTTGGAAATCATGGTTGAGGAGAATGGAAAGGCTGGCCACCGGGAAGTTCAAGACTCTGAGAGAGAAAAAATGTGTATTTTTAGACTGTTGATATAAGATTTCAGTCTAATGAGTTTGAGTTAACTGTTATTTTTTACAGTACTTCATTCTGGAATATGATCAGAAAAGTGTTTAACTTCCTCTACTGTGGATATTGAATTTTGCCCATGTGTAGATGTGCAGGCGTGGCATACATAGTGTGGACCTCTGGACAAAAGAAGTCCACATAATGTAGGGTGTGATGGTGTTGTGTGGATTCACACCCGTCCACACAATGTTTTCCCCTCTCTGAAAAGCAGTTTCAGAGGCATTTGGGGGGTCAAAGTGAGGAGGAACAGTCCAGGAAATCATCATAAAAATCCAGCTCGAAGGAGTTATCCTGGTTGGAGAAAAAGGAGTGTTTTCCTCGAGTACCCTTAACCGCAGGAGAGCAAAGGAAAGTCCACACTTTGCATGTAAAACAGGTGTGGTTGTACATGTACATATACATATACAGTATAAATCTACTGGTACATGTATGTAGCTTATTACTATTTACATGTATAAAAGCTATGGTAGTGTACCAGCATTGTTTTCAGCTTTGTTTAGTTTTTATGTATAAAATATTTCATTAAGTGAAATGATATTTAAGCAGAAACCTCATTTAATCTGTTTGTATTTGTGACAGCCATCTCTTTGGAAACAGAATTCAGTGATCAGAGCGTGTTTACATGGAAAGACCCTGTGAGTGCAGAACATCTTAAGAAGTTGCCAGTTTGGGCAAAATGGTAAACTCTAATATCAGGCCTTAATTTTCCATGGAGCTGCATATTAGCTGATAATAGCAGAAGACACTTAACAAAATGCATGTACAGTTGGGAACCAGCCACAAGCGGTGGTACCTGCACCAGTACTTTACACTGAATAACACCGCATGACATTTGGATGTAACCGGTTTCTGCTTAGCAGATACACAGTCTTGGCTTAGCAACTTCCTGTGCTCAGGAGTGTCCAATGCATTGGGCCTGCGATTGAGCACAGCATGGTCAGGGGAGAACAGCGAGCATAAGCACCATCGTCCCAACGTGGCCAGCTTCCCAAACCCGGAGGTTGCGTCACTTGGTCCACAGACTTGGAGGCTCCCTCCGACGCATTAGCCTAATTAATTTGCAGCAGGATGGGACAGGTGTTCACTCACTCGCTCACTCACACAGAGGAAAAAAAAGGCAACGATAGGAGTGCCGGCCTGAGAAGGAGATAAGCGGGAAGACACGAGGGAAGATAGTGGAATGGGGGTTGGGGAGTTGAAAGAGAACCTGGCTTGACATTTGGTGACTTCTTGGAGAAGAAAAATAACTTGGCGGTGTTTTCACGTGAGCTTTGTACAGCTGCCTGTCGGCTGCCGTTTGCTCCCATCGGGGGGGTGGTGAACTAATGGCCAGGCTGGTTTAGTTGCGTGGTGAATCCGTCGGGGAATCTGGAACGTTGGGCCTTGCACATGCACTTTTTTCTGCCTTAAACCGTTGAGCCAAAAGAGGCACACGCGGAAGAAGAAATATCATAAAGAAAGGGGGTACAAACCACCTTTTAAATTACTGCTGTGCCGAAAGGGGAACTCCTTTTTTGAGTTACAAAGTGCTTTGGGATGCTGCTTTGCAGTTGAGTGGGAGTGACGTAGGCGCTTTGAATGTCTCGAGCAAAGACCACGTGTAACAGCAGACAGCCACACTACATGTGCAGAGGTTTCAGAGTGTGTACACCAATCAGTTTCATTGTTCAAGGAAAAGAGTTGAAAAGGAGCACAATCAACCCACATGTAGGCCTACTTTCCTTGTCATGTGTTTGAATTCTCAGAAGGCACAAAAATAAAAAGGGAAAAAAAATGGGGGGGGCTTTTTTTCTGCAAGCTTGCATGTTCAAGGCTGCTCACAATTTCAACTCTAGTAAGTGAGAGAGTGTAAAGATTACACATACATGTACATGTACCATACATGCACCGTACATATCGTACCAGTACACGTACCTGCACAGGTGTGAATTGATTTAACCCATGATTTAAATTGCACTGTCCAATATTGTAACCCCTACATGTATGTTTTCAGTTCATTTTTTAATTCCACTGTAAATTCCATACATCTATTCTCTGCAAACGTCCAAATCTTTCAGTTGTACAGAAATGACAAGTCTTTCTGCGTAACATTGCAGCTCTGAGCATATTCTGTTGAGCGCACTTTGACTAAAACTACCGTACTCTCGGTTTGGGAAGAGGTGTGACCAGCAGGACCAGCTGCCTGTGAGGGAGAAACATAAATCAACTCAGAAAAAGAATAACCGATTTAAACATTTGGTTTGTGGTTGCAGTGTGCAGAATGGAAAGTTACCGTAATTTATGCACTGCTTAATTGTTGCAGAGTACATGCACTTCAGAGCAATGTGTGTTTCTTTAGCTGCAATGTGCCTAACCCATAATTCTAGCTTCTCTCAACCGCTGAATTCCCACAGTGTACAAAAGGCGTATTGATTTCTTCTCTGTCGCGCTTCAATTTTTCTTCCTCGTATACAAAAATGACAAGTTCCCGGAGTACCCCCAACCCCCCCTTCCCTTTTCTTCCGGACTGAACAACGTGATCGTGATGGCGTGTTCTTTAAAGGTCAAGATTGGCAGCTGATTCAATGAGCATTTGGTATTTTCTTTGGGCGACCTAGTGTTGGATACGAGTAAGTCTCTTTGAGCTGTATGTGTTTTCTTTCCCTCTGTGGATTTTTTTTTTTTTCATTTTTGTTGAGAATTCCGCCCACTCACTGCATCAAAATCCATCAATTATGTTTGGAGATGTCAAGCTGTGTTGATCAGTTTGGGTATTTTTTCTTTCAAGTACCCTGGCAAGTTGAATGTATACCGGTAGGATACGTGTACATGTACATGTAAGTCAACCCCCGCTGCAGTTCCAGGTGAAGAAAAACTGAAGACAGAGTGCAATTTGCACCACAGTGGTTTTTGAACAAATTCGCACCCCAGACCCTTTTTCTTCTGCGTCACGAATGCGCCAACACTTTTGCTGCACAGGTAAATTTGTAGATTTGTAGAAGTCGCGTATTTGGGCAGAAAGGGTGAGTAGTATACCAAGCCAACAAACTTTGCAAATTTATAACTGTGTATACATACATGTACAGGTAGCACCCACGAACATTGCACATTCACATACTTCTGAAATCATGTGTGCACATGTTACATTCAGGTGTACAAACAGAACTTCGTCTGTTAACAAGAAATTTGCTCAACCCCTCCCCCCCAAAAAAAACCCAGCAGTAACAACAAACAAATGAAACTAATAGAATAAACACATTGCTGTTGTCACAAAGTCTGAATTGACTTGTAATTTTGCCAAAGGCACGCAGCTCTTTCCAGAATTCTACAGTCTCTGTTATGGAGGACAGTATGTACTTGCATTTAGTTTTTAAAATGTTTTCAACCTCTCGCTGACTAGCTGTCCAGAAACGTCTGGCTTGGGCTGAACACGTCATGTATTATTTCAGCTGGTTCCAGGAATGATGAAGTTGGATTTATGTGTAATAGCACAAACAGTGTGGTCTGTACATGGACTTGTACACATTAATCTAGAGTTGGTGCACACGTATTTGCTCACACATGCTTGTTTCACATGCCTACTCTGAACATTCCTGTATTGACTCTGGTTAAGAAAACTCAGGCAAGAATGCTCCACCTTCTTCCACTAGGATACATACATGTACACCTCCGTCGAGCTGGATTTCTCCTGGACTATTCTTCATTTTACCAAAGAAAATCCTCTGTTGTGCAGAGGTCCACATCTTATGCTCACCCTGCTCTTTATTTGGGCCCTTCCAATAGACCTATCCAGTGAGCCCCACCCACTGCGCACGTGGTGACTTAACACGTGCTCTTCTCCAATGCAACACCACAGGTTCCAGCGGCGCGCATCATGCGCACTTGCAGGCTTGTCAGACTTCGTGCACACATGTTGGACATGCGAATACATCATGGCTGTGATTGGTCAGAATATAATGGGGCGGGGCGGGGCTTGATGGATCAGTCTGTTCTGCTGATCATTGAATTCTTTGTATGATTTCCCATTCCATCCTAGCGGACATCAGTTTCTGCACTAACCCTATAGAGTACCGAAGTGAAGATGTCGCTTGCAAATTATGGGTGTGGAAGGCATTAGCGCTAGAACCAGTGCGTGAACCAATACGTGTGCTTACTTCATTCGTTTGTACTGAACATGTACATGTATGTCCTGGTTCAAAATTATGTCACACTGTTATGCTCTATCAACAAAAGGAGCCTCCATTGCTAAGAAAATAGCCTTTCTCTTGGTCCAGCTCAACGCCTTAGGCCCTCTCCAGGTGAAATACATTGTACACGTAGTTCTGTTTCCTATTACAATTTTCACGGCATCTGAGAAAAGGGTAGCTTCATGTACATGTATCTATACATATAAAATTTCGTTGGCACTTTTTAAAACACTGATTCAGCTCTGCTGCTACACTGTAAGCGAAAAAGTAACAGTAAGAGCGATCGGATGGTGTTTGTTTCAAATGAAATGAGTCACACTTTAAAGGGCAACAGTTGCGTGCACAAAGACTGGTGAGTCTATCCGCTCCGAGCGGAACAAAAGAGGGAATGTTTTTTCGGTACTCACTGCATAGGCGTGTCATGATAACTAACTTATTCTGGCATGTATGGTCATTGCATACACGCAGAATGCATGCTTGTAGCCACCTGTCTTTCTTTCGCTGATTGGGGGTGCACTTCCGCTCGAGCTGGATTTAACCCTTGTACCTGTATAAAGGTCTTTCATGTGATGTAGAACGGCGGGCAAATGCATTTCAGGAAGCGTACCGTGTCCTTGGAGGCGCAAGAATGTTAGAATCTGTATTTCTGTTAGTAGTTTCACGTATGCCAGAATGTTGAGAGATTTCGAAAGGCGCGCGCTCGCCGATCTGTGTAAAGTGAACGTTGCTGTCAAAATCATGTGACTGAAAATCCTCTATACCTAAAATCGCCTAAAGTAAGCACATTTTCCCCGAAATTTCCCCCTCCCCTCAACTTTTTTTTAAAGCTTTACGGTAATGTAGTCAGGAAAGAGGAAGCACGGGGTGGGGGATTCCAATGCAAAATGCTTTCATACAATTACTGCATGTACAGTACATGGACGGTGCACACAAGCACAAATACCAATAACTGTACTGGTACACTTCCATTGCTTACAGGACGGGAAGATGCCAAGCATGCTAAAGTCCACACGCCGATTCGTGGATCTGGGGTTCCCCCCCCCATCAGGATGAGCAGTTTGACCCTATGAATTAATTACTTTAAGTCTTTCTTGTAGTACCCAGTACTTAGCGACTGATTCATTTTGAAACTTGAATTTTTTTCCACAGGCACGTATGTCTGGTTTCCACCCACTTGAAGCCTTGGGCTTGAAAGATACCCTTGCTCCATGCAGCCCACGCACTTGAAGCCAGTGATTATCAATCGTGCCTGTACATGTACATGTAAGAATCAATTAAGATGGTCCAATGGACTAGTACGGTAGTTGTACATGTACATGTATGTTGGGATTGCAGCAGTCCATGCCCATCCAGACAAACTGTGTGAATTTTTAATACTCGCATGGTAGGAATTAGTACGCCTACGCATGGAACCGGCTGTCACTGTGAATCTACAACCCATGGGCCTCAGGGTGCCGAGGCTGGTTCAGCCAAATGTTAGTTTTCTCCTCAGGGCACCTGCTAACCCCCCCTCCCCCTTTCCCACTGCAAGGATTTTTTTTTTCCAACGCCCACTGAAATTTCCACCCCCTCAGTAGCGGGTTGAGGTCTTGAGAGGACAGGTCTCTAAGTGTGCTTGAGTCTCCCCCCCCCACGTGCACTGTTTAAAAGAGGGTCTGTGGTCAAGTGTAATTTTTGCTCGGATTGGCCTGAATGGAAGCTTTAACCGTTATGGACTTATCAAGCAGAATTTGATATTAATTTGGCTTTGCATCGGGGTCGTAAATTTTATATTGGGTTTTGCCCTACATGTATTTATAGTGTGCTCTCAGTGTGGCACAAGACTTAGTGAAACCACCACAAGCAGGCGTGGGAAGGATTCGAATCCATGACTTCAAGCCAGCCATCTGATCCCAACAGAAGTTGCAATGATGTCTGCATCAGTAAACAAGAATTCATGGGTTTGAATTCCTTCCAAACAAGGTTGTGACGTTTTGCAAGTCTCGGACCACACTGAGCATACAGTGTGATTGTCGGTGTAATTTTTTTTTTGGTTTTTTCCATTTCCACAAATTGTCTACCGACACCCTACACTCAAATGCAGATTGCAGCAAGTCAGCCATGTTTTTGTCAACTGTAAACTTGAAAAATAACCCCTCCATGGCAACCTTTTGGTGGCGCACTATCACCTGTATTGTCCAGATCCCTTGGAATGAATCCTCAATTTTCACTTGAGTCACTAAAGCACAGGGAATAAAAAATCTTTTCCATCTTCATAATACATGTCATGTGCATGTACTTGTACCTAGCACAGTATGGTGGCCTTGATTTATTTTTTGCTTTAGAGCTTTTCCATAATTCACATCATCCACTTATGATACACTGCACGGTACTTCTCAACAACAACCGTTTGCTTTGCTTGTTTCACATTTTCCTTGAGAACGTTTGAAGTTCCAGGTGTAAAAGGTTTGGCTATTCTTTTGCACCCTCTGAAAGAAAATCATTTATTTCACATTCTTCTGTTCCATTTATCAAATAAATCTGCAATCAAATTATTGATACATTGATTAATCAAGTAATCAAATAACATCTGTGGGCCTACATTTATTATTTTTTTGTGCTCAAAACAGAGATTGCTTTTATTAAATTTGCGACTCACATTTAGGCTGATTCATTTCCCTACTTCAGTGTGGATAGCAAATTAAATATTTTACTGCCTTATAATTTTGTTCAATGTTTGTACTTTACAGTGGATGGTAATTGCCACAGATGGGAACGTTCCCGTATTATTTTCCCACGGTGTGAAGGTTGAGCAAAGCCTAATTTATGTGCGTAAAGAAAATATGCTTTTTTATCACATTCCAGTGGCCACACAAACGTCAGCCGATGAAACAATCACATGCCCGTTTGAACCCTCTGCTTGTAAAGTTCAACCCTTAGGAAGCCCAAGTATTTAACCGTGACACGAGCACACAAACTCCCGGTGATGTATGGCCGTGGCATTTTCCCTCGTTTGCAAAGCATCAGCCCTGGCGGCCGTAAATCATGTTTGAAATGTGCGTGCCACAAAATCCAAAAACTTCCCATTTGAAAGGCCACCCAACATCTGTAGAAATCCAAATTTTTGTTTGTTTGTTTTTGTTTGTTGTGTTGGGGGTTCTTGTGTTTTTGTTGTTGGTTTTTTTTTCTTTTTGGTAACCTTTTATCGTGTCGGTGAATTGAGCTCCTTGGCTTGTCTCGATTCAGTCAATACCCTCGATAATTTGTCCCGTCATCGGTCACGGGAAGTGTAACGTGATACGTTTTGCGCGTCCGCATTTCGATTGCCACCGGAGAAAAGCATGGCCTCAATATTGAATCTTGTGTGGGGGGTCCTGCATTGTCATGTACACGGCCGGTCGGCATTGATTGTTCTCTTCCTCCCCCCCCCAGTCTCGGCTCTGATGTCGGCGGGGACTGACCTTTTGGCCTGAGATGCTAGTGGCTTGGCCAGTTGGTGCCGGTGCCAGCCTTTGGCTTGGATGTTTGTAGGTGCGAGGGTGCTAAACGCTGCTGGGAATGCCTGGGTAAACTTGGGGATTGACTGAGGAGCAGTATTGTTTGCAGTGAATACCACGTATTCCTGTCGCCATTTGTGTTTAATGAAAGGATGGTTTCAGTGTCTCTAAGCATCTGAGTTTATTTTACTGTCTATTGTCATGGACCTACTTTCACACAAGGAGCTGTCTTGGATTAATAGATTTGAGGGGAAGGCTAAAACTTTTAAATTGCATTTGGATTAACAGAAAAAAGATTCGGTTTTTTTTGGTTCAGAGTACAAACTATTTTTTTTATGTCAAACCAGATTTTTTTTAAGTAGCCAATATGAAAAAATATGCATTGCCTGTAGGTGTACAGTGCCTTGTGCATGCACATGTTTAATAGTTTAACCCTAACAGTCCTCAGTCCTCCAACAGGTGAAGGATTGAGGACTGTAATACGGTATATACTGGTACGTGCAAAGACGCCCTTGTTTTTTCCTTAAACTTTTAACGAATGCAGTTTTTTCTTGAAACATAAATTGCCAGTGTTGATTGAAGCAGATTTTTATATTTAAGAGCAGTTGCTCCAGTGAAGATTAATCTAAACAAATGTCAGTTAAAATGTTAAACTTGATTGAGAAAATAAGATGTGGCAATGTCAAATTCCTGTGTCATAATTAAAAATATTTGTTTTGACTGAGACCAATATGTGTACTGAACCCTCCAACTTTTTATTTTTGGGGGGGACTACTGTACATACAGTACATGTAGATGCTCTGGTATACCGGTACATGTACGAAGGAAACAAGTCCAAATTAAATTTGGATGAGTTCATTTTATCATGGATACAAGCAACAGCACACCGACAGGGTCGGGAGAAGGCAGAAGCCTCACAGTACCCCATGCCGTTCCCATAACCCTTAGAAGTAAGGAGAAATGACTTACGTACAATGCAACGAAAAGCAGTGGCTTTAACTCTAACAGTCCCAAATCCTCCAATTTCAATACGATATTACATACATGTACACCCTAGGGGGTTAGGGCTAGGTAACGGACCATATAACAACGAGTTGACGTTTACAGTGTTTGTCAACATCTTGGTTTTGAGTTGTTTTGTGAAGTTCTTACTGTGTCTTAAGGCTGTTGACTGAATTGGGTGCCGCGTTGATCATACATGTACCCTACCTGCTGTACACAGTGAGCAGCTTCAGCCATAGCCAACATTGCCGGTTTAAGATAAGAACTCTAAAGCCCATGGAGCAGGAACTGCAGTTGTGAAATACACACAGTGGAAAACACGAATCCAAATCCAATCGAGAATCTTGGATTATAAATCTAAGATTTGGAACAGAGCAAACACATTTTGGGGGGAATGTGAAATTAAATGGCAAAATTTGGTGAAACACTTGTACACTGTATGCTAAAACAAACCAAAACTGTTTGAGAGACCATACTCCCTCTTATCTCACTGAACTCATCACTCGATACCAGCCGAATCATACACTCTGTTCCAGTTCCGATACCAGAATTCTCACTGAGCCCAAAACTCGCTCTACCATTTCCACATAAGGTTTTTATGCAGCTGTTCCTATAATTTTTGGAGTAATCCTCATAATGAGATCCATCACGCAACCTCCCTCACTGAATTTGAAACAATGTATGTAGCTTTATGATACCAGCTTGCTTGTATTGAACGCTAAATAAATGCCTGAATGTTTTTGGGTTTTTTTAAGTGCTGTGTGCATTATTTGCATGTATTCTTTACACTGTGCTGGAGTTTAGAGGAACCTCACTTGCAAGCGTATAGTATGTACATGTACATCTTGATAGCATATATTCCTTGGGTGTTTGGGTGTACTTATGAATTTAATTACAACAAACATGGATGCATTTGCAAATACCGTACATCAACTCATGAACATGATATACATGTATGATTTGACAGCAATTTTCATCCAAACCACAAATGACACATCCATGAGCTCCCAAAGCTGCTTTTCTGACAGAAGAACCAGAAAAGCTCTTCCACCAAAGGCCAATAAACTTACACTTGTGGACACTGCACTTAATTCCTTCAACCTCCCTCCAGCGTACATAACGTCGCATATTAAAAGCTGATGAAATTTCCACGAATCAATCGTTCCACGTCGAATCCGAAAGACCTTGGGGGTATTTCCTCCTCAATCAATTTTGTCCAAATCATCAGCGTCCTCTCCCATCCCCCCTCCTTTTGTCCCTTCACAGTGCCACCCACCGTGCTTAAATACGATAGGTTACGCGCAGCGAGCGGCTCTTGGTCTGCCTGTACGTGCCCAACCTGTTCCAGGGAGATGCTCTCTGCCGGAAACCAATTTGTAATGCTCAGGCCGGGAGCATCTTTTGAGGAAATGGAGTACCGCATACACTACCCCCAGTAGTCCCCTGCAGCCAGATGTGTCCCTTTCTAGGAAGTTCTCTCCTCCCTCCCCCTGCGCAATAAAAAAAAAATTACATATATTGATCATTGGCCGTTGTGCGACAAATTTCTTTCATGCTGTAGATCCATGGGATGTGGCAGATCTACATCCTGGGGGATTGTGTTTCCCTGGTAAAAACACCTCGAACGTTGCCAAAGTTGAGCCGAGGTGCTTGCACTGTGTTTTAAATGGGAAATACGATACACGGAGCAGATCGTGCTCATGAAAGGTGTGGTACTAGTAACTTTCCAAAAACATGTTCAGGTTTTTTTTCTGTTTACCTTCCGGTTCCACACAATATTCGAATTCACGCTGAAATGTATTCTACTGAAGGTTGTAGAGGAGTTGTTGCCCCCAGCAGATTTTGTTAGTTTCTTAAGTTCTAGTGGAACTCGGCTACATTGGTTTTCAAAATCAAAATTTATTTTGTGCAGGTTTATCAACACACTGCACACCAGTAGATATTTATGAGATTAGATCTGATTGCTTGGAATACATGTACAGTGTATTTAAATTATGAGTGATGAATTTATGAGTGAAGTGGTGAAGTAATTTTATGAGATGAAAGATGGAACAGCCTGGAAATTTCATCTGCCACAGAATAAATGCTTTCAAGTTAAAATCTTTCACAAATGTACCACACTCATTACATCCCTGAATAATTCCCTTCCTGAGTGAAATTCTTGCATCAACTTCAGCTCAGCAGCTTGTCGTGACCGAGCAGTGAGATGTCCGTTTACCAATGGAACAGAACTTGGTTAAAGTGCCACGGCTGCATTGTGTGCTAGGACAACAAAATTTTACGGCACATGATCAGCGATCCACAAGTCATATGACAGAGATGTGTTCACGTGTTGTATAAAGTACACATACATGTACATTTATGCATCTGGACCAGATTTCTAATTATAACTTACATGTACGCTACCACCACTAAGCTTGCGCGTGTATACCATTCGCAGGCTACACATAGTGGCCATTATACAGTCAAATGGTACATCTGAAACCAATGCAGCAATTCTGTGCTATAAATATTGCCTAGGAAGCAAATGGGCAGATTAATTGGAACCCCGATGTTTAAGCTGCTTGAATGTAGTCTGTGTGGCTAGCTGGCAATGGGTCTGGCCTCACTGAAAGAAGGGAATTGATTCCATTTTTGTGATGCGTATGATACTGGTAACGCACAAATGCACTGCACATTACTGTCTAGAAGCCACAGGGTACTTTAATGCAGGGCACTTCAAATAGCTTCAGTGTCAAGCACCTTGGTGGTTTGGTTGGTGCTCTCAAGTTGTTGGTGGCCAGGCAGATACTGGATAAACAACCCCCCCCCCCAAAAATTATCAGTTTGGTTTACACAGCTCAAGCAATAATTTTTTTGTCATTTATTTTTTTTCCCTCACAGTATCGAGCGTTTCTCATGAATAACGTCCTTGGTCTGATCAGTACAAATTGAAAAAACCTCATATTTGATCAGTAATCAGGGTTTTGCATCTGCAAGTTAGGTGAGAATTGAAGGAAAAAAGAAGCTGCACCCAGAGAATATGCAGGAAAGCATGAGTGCTGCACATTTCTTGAAAACTACATTGTAAAAGTTAGTTGCATCACAGCTACAATAGTCTGTTACTGGTACCTGTCAGAGATGGGTGAAAAAGGAAAGGAGAAACAAGTTACCGTTCTCCTGTCGACAATTGCAAAAAATTAGGGCCTGAATTTTTATTCGAGTTTACTTTTTATTTTCAACTAGGAATTTCTGTCAGGAAGATCTATACAAGACTTGACACTCGCGAAAGAGTTACTGCAGAAAACTTATACCCTGTATGCACAGGCAATGCCACACACGTATACACTTACCCTCTTCTAATTTGTCAGTAAAAGGAGGCCAGCTGATGAATTGACTTGACGCTGGATTGTCTGAGAGCCATCCCCCCCCCCTAGGCCCGGCTGCCCCAGAAAGCAGCATGGGGCTTGCTCCATGCACGACCCAAAGAAATTAAATCAAGGAGGTGAAGAAATAATGGCCTCGGCAATTTGTGCAGTTCGTTTAAACGCGAGTCAGAGAACGAAGCTGACCCAATCCGTGAAGAACAGCTACGACAGAGGTCAAAAGGAAACAATAAAAAGAAACTGCACACCATGAGTTCTTCTCTTTGACAGTTGTAAGGATTGAGAAGGGAGTTCACTGCGATGGGATTGAGTTACAGCTGACTTCAACTTTTCATCCACCTCAAACGGAAGCACGCGTCTTCGGTTCCAAACAGCAGCTTTGGTTGAGAGGGTTCAATTTGTTGGTAGCGATGTGACCATGACACGTGCATTTCCTGGTCGTTTGTGAACAAGCAAAGTTCAGTTCCGACCAAAGGAGCCACCATTGCTAAGAAAATAGCACCCTTCCACTGGCACATTGCGAAGATTGTCTGATACACATTTACAAACACCCCCGTGTGTGTCTTTGAAATGTTCTTAATCTTCCAAAGAAGTTGTTTCCATCTCCTCAAAACAATTTAAGAATTGGGTCTACTCAATCTACTTTGATAAAATGGTACTTTCCATAAGAAACTTTTCGATCTCATAGTACCATTCACTTGTCTTTACAATAATGAGTTCCTGCTGGGGCACAAAACCCTTAAGATGTCTTCTCCACATCTTGCTCAAAGCATTAACTCAAGCCCCAATTTTGTGCCAACCCACGCACATTCCTTTAAAACCTGGCCAGCACTGTTTTTTTTTTTTTCAAGATGTCAGCTCAAATTTCAAGTCCTTCAAGTGCACAGAGCGTGCACTCTTCTCAGTATGGAAATACATGTACACAAAGTTCCTTTTCCTCTCGGAAAATGGACAGAAGAAAAAATAACTCACACTTACTATTTAACCCAACAAGAGAAAAGAAAAAGAAAATTGAGGGCAGTGTTAAGAGGCCATCACCTGGAAGCTGCCAATTGGACATGTAAAACCTGAGTTCCTGGAAGTATTTGATTTAGTGTGGTATTCAAGGGGAATCCAAACCACTTAGAGGTTTTCTGTGTCAAGACCGAGTGCGGATCATGCACTGGCCCGACTTGTATTGCTGTAAATGCAAACCGGGGACTGAGCATCAAGTGCATCACCGCACTGTGCGTGCACGTTTTGGACACCTGAGGGAAAAAAAATTGCCTCAGAGATACGCACAGGATCGTTTTATAAGTGGTATCGGGGTTTTAATGGGGAGAAGGGATGTGCAGGAAGTGAATGGCCCTTTCTGTCAATAAACGTGACATTTACTTTACGTCTAGGTATTCAAGTGTACATGTACGTATTTGAAAATGCAATGTGATTGCGGCTAAAGGGATTTTAAAAAGGAGTCCATTCACTAATTTAATGCAGTGAACAAGAATTTTGACATTTGCTCCTCTTAAAACTTCTGCTCATGCAATATACAGATGTCGTGTACCAGTACATGGTAGTTAAAAGCCACAACGTTATACCAGCTTTGGAGCTTATACTTCCAACCAGGCTACCACAGTACATTTCCTAGACTCTGAGTAAGGATGTATCACTTGTATTCTTTGTGTGTGTGTCTGTGGGAGGGGGACTAGACATTGGGGGGGGCATACGTGTAGCTACATGTAGCCATTTGGGCACATTACTTCACCGAATTTCGCCGAGCATGTCTTTGCTGCCTTACAATTCCATACAAACACAACACACATACATGTACATGTACATGTGGGGATGCCTTGTGCACTGAACGTGCCGTCACTTTGTCTAACTCTGTGCTGTCTGCACACCCACACGCCGCGATTAAACAATTCCTGGTGGACAGAATTATCGGAAAAGCCCCGGATGCTGAAGGAAGATATTCCGCTCGTGCTGAAATGTGAGAGGCAGTCGGCGCACGTGACTAAACAAGAAAAAGATCTTCCTGAACCTCCCCCAGAGAATATGACCATTTTAGGAAAATGTCTTTTTTTATTGGTTTAATTTTAGTTTGGGTCATAAATTTAAATTTACATCAGGTATTTTTCCCCGGAAATGATCTCGTTTGGAATGTAACACTAAGGATCGAATGCATTGTGTTCATCACTCCAAGCCATCCCCTCCTCCCCCAGCAAAACCAATTTGGATTTAATCTGTGGTTTGTAAATTTTTGTGAGGAAGTTATTAAAGTTAATGGACCCAGTGCCTCAGTTGACAATGTCCTTCAAATTTCTATGCTTTTATGCAGGGAAAACGGGATAATGAAATATTTGAAAGGCCTCAGTTCCTCCTGTTAGCAGTGTATGGGATCTACAGAAATGTTAGAGAAATTTTGGTTCTGGCTGTTCTAGGGCTCAGTGGCTTAGCCACTGTAGTCAAAATGCACTACCATCAGCTGCAAGACTGCACCATGTGCATACGCAGACCAACTGATTACATGTTTTGAATTTTAAAAAGAAGAAAATGTCCTTCTCACAGAAACAGTACTGCTTTGTAGTATTCTCTAAGTTTTTTGTCTGAAAGCCTCAAAATCCGTGTGTGATGTCTCACGATTTGTGCCGACCAGCAAACTTATTTTCACCACAAGTGCCGGCCGGTGACTTGGAATGCCAACTACAGGGGTCAGCACAACTGTGCATAGTACTGGTGTGTTTGGTTTATTAATATAGGCCTACATGTTCCAGTTGTCTACATGTGTACCAATTGCTCAGCTTCATCTTTTGGTTGATATAGTGCACATTGCAAGCAGAGTCAAATTTTGGGTGGAGTTCTACATCTTTTTGTTCCTCATACATGGACATGGAAATTGCTCAATTGTCGTTTATGGTTATACAATGTATTAGGTGAGATACAGGTACATGTATGTATGTACAGTCCTTCCTGAAGGCCTTTTTTTGTAAATGATCAGTGTACAAACAAGGGCTGGTAAAATCAACTGTTAACAGGAGGTTTATAATTGAAAACTTCAACTCGAATCATTTACACTGTACTTAAAATCTTCAACTTCAGACATTTTGTTGGTCCTTGTTCGAATACATAATTTGTACATCTACCGTACGGTTTCATGCAATATTCATGTAGTCTGAAAATGTGACCCCACTTGAAAGTACATTACACTATATGATGTATAAACTGTCCTTGGGAAACTTCTTAAACATGTACATGTGGGCCTTGAAAATCTGTGCTGATCAAATCAAGAAAGGTGCATGTACATGAACATGTTAACTTTCTAAATAAAATTTGTGATATTGTTTGTTTGGAAGGACAAATTGGAATAACCTCACATGTAAAATTGTACAAAAACTCTGTTTCAATAAATCATTAAAATGGATATACATTTATTCAAAAATACTGGTACTGTCAAGAACACGACCGTGAACGTGCCACACTGACAGTGCCTTGATTGAAACATTACCGTTGGATCACAAATCCACAACTGACACATACCGGTACATGGCAGATCAGAGTATGGTGATCAGAGAGCATGCGAATTGCAAGGTACTTGTGTAACAGCAATGATCCGTTCCCACACTTTCACAGATCAAAGAAATGGAAAAAAATCATCTGTGGTTTGATTCTCACATTTTTCTCCCCCTGTCAGAAAGATTCCCCCCCCCCAAAATAAGACAGACAAAAAGATGTTTGCACGAAGAATTTTGCATCGTGAAATGATCATTGGCGGGACTGGCCCATTGAGTGGCCCAATGGTGTTTATTTTTCATCCGTGGGCCAGAGTGGATTCGTTTCCTCCGATCTTTGGAGACGGCGATCTTGTCGGCGCAGCCTCTTAAAAAAAAAGGAAAAATAAGACAAGACCCCGACTGACGATGTGACGTTTAATAAATGAGACCATCGGAATTTGATTGTTTGGAGTGGTCCAGTTGAAGCTGACTGAAGTATGCCATTCCCCTGTAGCTTAGGTATTTTCATGTTGACGTTTGGTTATGCCGTAACGGTCACGACGGTTTATAGTTAGAAAGCTTTCTGTTGTAGCTTGTGAATTAGGGATAAAAGCTGACGTCACAGACCTTGTTTCCGCAACAGAATAGTAAATTCAGTGGGAACTGTCAGATAAGTCAGAGTTGAAGAAGAGTTGTGCTGAGTGATAGCATCCTTTTATTGAAAGAAAGAAATGCTCTTGGTGGATGCGATTTTCACTAAGCTTCCATGGACACTATGCTTAGGAGCCATCAAGCCTTAAGGCAGGCTGTATGATAGGACTTGTACCTTTTCCATATTTATGTGGTTTAATTTAATGACCAAAATCCAATGGAACATCAAAATGTCAGTAAATGAAATTACTCTTTCCTTTTGCATGAACATGAACATGTTCATTACTACGTTTTACACAAAGAATGAATCCGAGGAAAGAAATCGGTGCATCTTCTGAATAAAAATTGCCCCCTCCCCAAAAAATTTCTACCCCAAGTGCAGAAGTTTCTCCGTAGACCAAAAGACGAAGCGTGAGTTTGTGTTGATTGTTCCCAATTTATGTGAAGTTTTGTAGTGAAGCAGGTAAAGGCTGTCACTGAAGCATGGAGAAGCACACTGCTTCCACATGGGATAATTAATCTTCGAGGCCTCATCAGTGGGCATTGAGCACAAACGCTGACCAAATGGAAGACGCTGGCCGTGTGCTGGACTGGCTGTTGTGATGAAATACATGTAAAGGCGTAATTTAATTTGTTGTCATTAGACAGAGGCCATAAGGCACAATGGGTGAACACATGATTGGGTGAACGCGTAATTGGATAACCAGTAAAATTGTTCAGGTCCCTGAAAGGTTCTGTTTTACAGCGTTTTCGATTTCTGTAATTTGCATCATTGCACCGCATTATTTCAGATCCCACGAAGCACACAGGTTGCCTCAAGCACCCCAACAGTTGCCCCAGGATTTTGCAGAGAAGGGAAGGGGGTCTGACCTTAGGCGTCTCTATCCCCAGGGTATCAAGTAGGGTGCTAAAAGTGAGCCTAGGTGAAGCCGGAATGTGAGGGCATTTGAAAAAAAAAAAAGTACACGTACACACACTAAATTGGCTAGGAAATTTTCGTAAACAAATGAACATTGTGTTTCCTGAATTTGGTCAGCATTGTGTCATTATTAGTATAGAAAGGAATGTAGTTGAAGTCTTTTTGCACCCATTCTTGGGTGAGGTGGATGTCAAAGTCTGCTCCCCAATAAATTGCTGGTTCATCAACGAGCAATTACGGGTACATGTAGCAGGAGCATACTATAAAATTAGTTCCTTCGAACCCTGGTGGTGACTAGGGCAAGTCTACCATAGTGTTTGTTGTCTGGGCCATCCTGGCTATGGTGAACATGTTGTTTGCTCCCTTCACCAGATCCATTTTGTTTGATAATTAATTGATGTCTGGTGATAGCGTGAGGACACAGAAGGCTGCCGTTTTCTATTCTTTCTTCTTTTTTTTCCTTGAAATTTTTTTCGTTTGTGCACATGTTTCTACCCGGCCGTCTCCGGTCGGATGTTGTGTTGGGTTTCATCCATCATGTGGCAGCCTTATTAATTTTTTCTTGCCATTTTCAATCATTGAGTTAATTGGGTTTTATAGGCATTGGCGGCACGGTGCGAAGTTGATGAAGGCGCGTGCAGCCATGTAACGAGATGTACGTCGTGCACGCAACCATGCAGTGTTTGCATTTGTACTACAGAAAGGAGTACTGGGGGTTTCTCCTGGCCCCCGTTGTAGCTAAGCATTTGTGAGGCCCCCCCCAAAAAAAATATCTGCACAACAGAAATAGGTGACCAGCCCCAAAAATCATGCATTCTGCACATAACTGGCTCCAAACTTAATTTTGCTTAACAGGTAAACTTGCCAAAGGTGTATTTTTAGCCTGCAGCTGCATGAAATCAAGTCCTGCTTATAAGCCCTTATTAAACTGGGACTGAGGTGTAAGCAAAAATTCGAAATGTGTTTGGACTTCTATATATTCCTTTTTAAAAGCGTTACTTTTTGCTTTTGTTCTTCCTGATGTTGTTTTTATCTTGTACTTCTTATTGCAATTTGACTGTGTAAAGTGCAGCAAGGCACAGTAGACGTCTTTCCATTTTTTCATGTTCCATGTTAAAGTCTGTTTTAGAAACATACATGTATATCCACAAGTTTTAGACCACTGGATTAAGTCTGTTGATTATTCTTCTTAGTGCTAGTTTTGCCAGCTACATGTAGTCTTGTGGTCCTAAGTTTTCTCCGACTTTATTTCATGCTGACACTACCGGTACTTGGCACTTCATTGGTTGCCTGCAATAAAGATGCCCCCAAACAGTTACCTGTACATGGAATGATTGAATATTCCTCTTGGTGATTCTTGTCTGGTCTCATAGTTTTCTTTGAGATGTACCGTACCTCCTCAGCCTGTCGTCTTGCAATCCATCTTCTTTGCTTTTTTCCTCTTGAAGTTCAAGTCTATTTCATAGACCGTGCAGACTGGTGCAGAGTGAGCCAATGAATGGTTTGTCGCTCTTTTCTTGATTGCTTTGGTCTTTTCTTAAGAACATCTAAGAATCCTCATATTAACACCTACAAATTACACATACGAGTATCCATACAGAATTTCATGCATTATTTTACCATTGTACCATAATACATTTCCTCATATAGTGTAGCTAGAATTTCCAGTCTTGAACACATATTCATGTATTCATTCTGTGATACACTTGTATCTGCATGTAAGTTTTGATATGTACATGTATGAGAGTTATTTGATTCATTCACTGTTCTGAGAATTTGACATGCTACAATGTATATATATCAACAGCTTTAATGAGAGTGAGATCAGTTTCAGGAAATTGAGACATCATTATGTCTACCTTTTGAAGTGAGTTCCTTGGACATTTGTTGAGATAATCACTGATGTATAATATTAGTACTTTTATACAAGTGCTTATCTCTCATGTAAATGTAGAGACCTTTTCACTTTTCTGATTTGCAGCCATCCAGGAATAGGCCTAAACATATATGTACTGATGATGTCACACTTTGACTATATTTGGTTTTTTCATATGAATGATCACCAGACACTGACTGTTCATGATCATTTGTTCAAAAATTGTGCCCTAGGGTTATTCTTACGACAATGTCGCTTGTTTGAACCCAAAAACATTGTCGCCAAGCGATACTCTCTCTAATGCCTGGCAATGGCCCACAGCCGCACAGTCAACCTTGGTGGACAAACTCTATCGGAATCACTCAAACGTGTGGGATGGGTACTGGTTGAGTCGTCACCCACCACTACTAAATTTGCCAGAACAGGTTCCAAGTTAAAACGTCCCCATGTGTTGTGACACAGGAAATCCCTGTGTGTTTGCATGATCTGGCATGAAGTACCTAGTTTGAATGAGTCGTTCATCACCCACTTGATGTCTGGTTTTTTTTCTGTCAGCTAGACTACCAAACTGATTAATGTGCTTAAGTATGAAACAAAAGCTCAGATTTCTCCAAGTTCTATCGCAAACCTAATAACAAAATTACTGACAAAATAAGACTTGTGGGATCGAGTTAATTTACATGTACATGTACTTGCATCTGTGCAAACTGTACACACCGTGATTACTTCGCCCTCATTGAATGAATGTATCCTCCCACACATGCTTCTAACAAACATACATGTATTTTTAGGCAAGATGTCGCTCAGGGGAAAGTCAAATAATCTTTGTTTCCTGAAAGGCAGACACAAAAACAGAGCAGAAAAGGACAGCCTTTTTTCTTACCTGCAGCATGAAATGCAACAAGTCGCAAACAGTGAAGTGCCACGTGTGGGCTTGTTTGTTGTCTGGAAGAGCCTAAAAATAATACTGTTTGTTTGCTGCCTGGGAATCCCTCGGCTTTTTTGTTTTGGACTGCAGACCCTTGATGCAGGAGTCCTGGACTGTCAACACACTGTAAATTTACCAGGTCTGCGAACTCTTTTGTGTATATCGACACAGCACGTTTTGCTTACATTTTGCCCAAACAACTGACATGCATGCTTTTACTTTCATTCGTCATCTTTGTCCAACAGTGCCATTACATAGTTTTCAATCAGTTCATTCGTTTGTGCAGAAATGACAGATTCACACTATTTCGGGGTTTTAAGGTGACAAAGGGTTGTTCTCAGAAAGTTTGATGAGGAAGTGACATTGTTTTGAGTCGGTCATTTATCTCAGAAATTGCAACTGATATAGGAAGTGGCCTCATGTTTTGGAATAACTACTGAAAGTGGAAGAGTCACTTATAAACGAGATATCTACATATGGACCATAACCTTTGAGCTTCTGATCTAGCACCTAGAATCCTTCTTTTTTTCACAAATCTATCTACCACTGCAAACGAGCACCCAAGCAGATCTTGTGTTATGCATCCAGTGTAGCACTGGTGATTTTGCATAGTTAACCCACTGTCAAATGGTGGAAAAGTTGTGGTGCACCCTGCCCAGAGTGGAGTCGTATCGACTTTTCTGCTGCGATGTTCATTGCTATGATTTTGTGGAATGTCCGTGTACTTTGGACCAATGCTTTATATTGCTTTGAAAAACAGCCATTGAACTAAATAGAGAAGACCTTCAAATTTTTGTGTGAGGCATGAGTCTCGCCTCTGGGAAACTATAGTGCTGTGACGTTCATGAAAGCCACCGTTGTTGCAGTAAAGCTTCTCCACTTGACCTGGGAAGTTGGATAACAGCATGGAATATTTTGGCTCTGCACTGGCATTTGGAGGTCACAAGGTAAGAACAGTTAGAGGAGATCATTGAGTGAAAAGTTTTAATTTTACAATTTGTCTCCTTGGGCAACTTCAGTTTGATACAACTTCAGAAGCCAGTTGGCAGTTTGTGGTATTGAGTGATTTGAATAAATACATACCGGGGTACCATAGAGCAGGTATAGACTCACTGACGAATTCCTGAAATTGCTATGTGGCTAACGAAGATGCTGATTTGATATTGGTTCATTGCTTTACAGTTGAATGGTTTAGAGAGTGTAATGTGTATATTTGGGGGGGGGCACAATGAAGTTCTTGTACAGCCATCTTGCGTTTGTTTTGTTCTTTTGGTTGTTATTACTTGCCTCTGCATTGCAACAGAGTTTTTGGTGGCCTCAGGCAATCAGATCTTGTCAATTTACACAGATTGTGGCTGCTCTAAGAAAATGGACAAGTGTACCAGTGCAGCTGTGTGAACTTGACCAAAACTGCGCTCTAGCTGCTTTTGGTCCAGATATGCCTGTACGTGTGCGTGTATTATCTGTGATTTTGCCGAGTCTGGTCACAGACTGTCAGAGATCTCAGAAGATACAGTGCATTAGATACACATTCTTGTATAATTGTGCAGGATCTTAGTCAACGATCGTAGTCGTACTTGCGCATTGTTGTCACACAAGAGTCATTTATGTCAACTTCAAAATGCACTGTGAAACATTGAATTGCCAGTGGAAGTTTAACATGAGTAGTCGTTGTAGCTTCACAAGACATCTACATGATTCACACAGCATCCCTCGCTTGAAAAAAAAAATGGAAGGCAGTGGCCAGCGAGTCTGTTGAACTCTCTTCTGCAGATCACAGAAAAAAAGATGAAATCCCTTCCCCCCCAACAATTTGGAGAGAACCAATGCAGATAAGGTACTGTACATGTACATGCGTGCACTCGTACCGTGTACCTTATTCAGTGGACAACTTTGATCATATTGTTGCAGTGGGACTTATCATGGTCAGTGCAATTCTTTTAGCACAGTGAGCAGGTGAGCCTGGACATTTGCAGTTTATATTGATGTTATACTGTTTGGATAGTTATAGGCAAGAAGTTGTCACACTTTACAGCATGATGCATGTACAGAAAGGTGAGAACAGTTTTATGACTGGTACCTGTGTGCATGTAGAGTATTATAGTCAGTGAAACTGTAAAAGTGCAAAGGAAAAGGGCTTCAAATATTTCGACATCTAGGGTTTTGGAGGTACATGTAGATTAGCCACCCAAAAACCATTCTACCATGAATCTATCTGCCGAACATCAACACAAGAGAAATGTGAGGCAATTTCTGTCCACGACGAATTGGGCCAATTTCGGAAACGTGAGGTCACATTTTGTGTTTATGTTGGGTTGGTGACGCAATGGGGAGAAACGCACTAGTATGCATGAAGTGTGCATGAAGATACATGTTTGGCATTGTTGTGGCCCAAATGCATGAAAACGAGGAGTTTTGATGATGTACAGAAAATGCGCAATGTTATACATTAATATCTTAGATGCATAAACTGGTCAGAATTATTTTGAGATTTGTTCCGAAATGAAGGAGTACAAGACGCTGAAGGTGGAAAGGAACGTAACTTGCGTGGCATTCAAGTGGGAGTGTACTTGTGTTCATGTGCAAAGGCCCCAGACTATTCCTGTGCCACAGAGAATAATGCGGTCAACGTCAGATACCCAGACCTGAATCTTGGGCCAAATCGTAGGCTACCACATACATGTAGGTCGGGCTACCTTCCAGGTGAAGTTTCTATGGTAGAAAAAAAGACAGCAACCCTCGAGTTTGCTTGTTTTTTGAGTCCACATTTTCAATGTGTTGAAGAAAAAGAGCTAAACATGTATTGGATTCTTCTTGTGGAAGGGAGTGGATTCAACTCTCATGACAGTAATGAAGGCGACGGCACGGAACCTGTTCGTGTTACCGGGCTGTGGCGGTCCAAAAACAGGTAATGAGCACAGCACCATTCACTGGCAGCTTCGACACAACACAAGCAGTCAGTGAGGCTTATGTGTTGCTTTTCTAAATTCAAAGTGCTTCTGCAATAGCAGTCTTCAAAATATCCTTGTTATATTACAGTAATTTGCAAAAGTTTAAGACCACCTTGAATTTTATTGGTATATCTATCACTGGGCCTGCATTACACTGTCTCACTGAATGATTACTTAAAACCCTAACCCCCTAGGGACTATTGCAATCCTGCATAACCTTGGGTTCAGCATGGTTAGGGTTAACATGATTTTACATTGGCGCATAACATCAGTGTAGTGCTACATGTATATACCCATTTGAATGAAACTTTTTGCAAAGGCAGGTCTTGTATGACATTTTGTCTGCAAGCCAGCATGGGTAAAAAAAAGCCAGTTTAAGCATGGAGGAAGGAGGGTCTAAGCAATCAGAAACAAGGGAGGGCATACTGAATATTAGACTGTTAACATGTCAAATCATGGAAATGTGGTCAAAAATGTTCAACCAAGGTATCAAGGTTACACATTGAAAGTAAACATAAGTTGCCGTGATTGATTGGTTTAAGTTTGGTTTTCCTTCAGGTTAATGCATTTTCTATGGGTGGTCCTAAACATTTGCAAATGGCTTTACTTACCGGTATCTGCGGCATCCAGGAAGGTTTAAAATCTACCTTTTAACATTGTCGAGGGACAAACGATTTTAAAACATTATTGCATGGAAATATCAAGAACACCAAGTCACAGGGTACGAGATTCCTGTCAGAAAATTCAAGTTGCACAAGACTGGGGTATGTTTTATTTTATGACAAAAAAAACAACAAGTCATGCACTTCAACTTGATGGATGGAACAATCAACAAAGTGGACAAGAACTGCGCAAGAACATTGAATTTTGAGTATGCCTCTGTTTTGAGACTCGGGTGTGAAGATGCACACTGTTTACAGTCGTATCTCACCATGACATTTTGGGGTCGCCAGCATATCATTAACCCCAACCCCCTAGGGTGTATGTAAAATCGTATTGAAATTGGAGGATTTGGGAGTGTTAGGGTTAATACATAATGATTTTTCTGAAATCAGCGAAAATGGGACTCACGGAAGTTCATTTTTTGGACTATATATGTACTGTACATGGGAAAACTGTTCCATTTTTTTGTGTTAACTTTTTGGAAGATGGTCTTGTCACCTCTTGTTTACGATTATAATTGGGGAAAGAATTAAGGTTTTCTTTTCCCTACCTCTTTTAAGTGTGGCCCAAAGATCAGTTTTCAGTACTGGCCTGAGGAGATTTCATTGATGTCAATCAAATAGTAGTGAGCAGTGAGAAGGTATTGTGTGGCCAAGTTCAGTGTTTAAGATTGAAAGAAAAAAGGTGTCAAGTTACTGATAATTGCCTGGTCCTTGCACCATGTTGGAACTCCAGGTGTTATTGGAGGACAACACGTGTGCTATCTAGCAAAGGGCAGCCGGTATCCTGTCACCTTCAAATGGTCCCTGGGGTCTGCAGTAACAACAACTGCATGTAGGTCATACATGGGAACTGGTCAAGTGGCTGAACATCCTGTTTTAAGGGGGAACTCCAGTCCACGGTCTTTTCACTGTAGAGAGATGTGTAAGAGGAATTTACACTCAATTTCAGCTGTGCTGCCCAACCTTTAAAGATTTCTCGGCGGCAAATTGACCACCGCAAGAAAGTTGAATCGACTCTTCCAACTTCCGCCAAGGCTCGCGTGGATAAGTCGCATGTTTTTATTCCCCTTTATAGCCATGCGTGGAACCAGGAAGTTTCATTTTAACAAGGCAAACCTGAAACTGATGGAATGAAGCTGTAGTGTACATGTACATGTATGTGTACCTGCACTTTTGTTCTTGGAATGGTCTACAGGCGAGTGATTTTTATTATGTTCATTGGACGTGATCCAGGTTAGTTTGTTTTTGTGGGTGAGAGCGTCTGGTCAGCAGTTGATTTGTGGCTTGTGTGATGTCATTTGGTGGAGAATTGTTGGCTGTATGAGGAGGGTACACTGACAGTCTCCATGGTCTCGTTAACCAGTACACCCCTTTTCACATTGACGCCCCCAGTACGCTGCGATAGAGACCAAGCTGGACCAGGCAGCTGGTCATTCCAGGGCATTGGGGGATTCCGATTGACTTGGGCCAGATCTGTGGCTTGTTAAACCGCAGGTATGTACATGTAAACCAACTGTCACAAACTTTAAAAAATCAGAATTCCAGGGACTTCCACATGGGGGACATTATAAACTGGTCCCAGTCTCTGGTACTTTTCGAATCTGTGCTGTGTCTAGCCTCGGCTTTATCGTCATCCTGGCATTCTCTGAGAATTACCATGAGCAGCATCATTTCGGACCGACTTCTGTCTCCAGCCCAGCCGGAATTACCCATAGTTAATTTATCCGTGGATTTTGCCTCTGAATCCCTGGAACTATTCGTTCACGACTGATCAGCAAAAGGTGGTCAGCTTCATTAGCTTCTGCGATGTACCAATGGAGGTTGATCTGGAGAAGTTCTGCATGGAATGCGATCACACCAGCTCTTGATGGGTGTGGGTCACCTCATGCTCTTGTCGTCTGTTAACAGTAACTCAATGAGCAATGTCTGCAGAGGATCTGCCTCAATTGCTTGTCATGGGAGGACCTCTGCAGCCGAAGCAGGACCCATGTGGTGAGCAGCAGGACCCCAGTGAGGACAGGACCAAGGTAAGGCTGTGCCGAGGAATGAGAAGTGCAGTGGTTCTGCAACGGTGAGGTTCAGAACTTGAGGTTCCCCATTGTGCGTGCGTATACAAATCAACTTCATCACTCAGCTGCTCAAAGGGCAATCAACACAGTGGCTGCTGAGTCACTGTGCATTTTGTTCACTTGGTTTTTGATTCAAAAACAAAAAAAAAAGAAACGGAAAAAATTACCGTCGCTTTCTGTTCGTCATTTTCAACTTGCAAAACCAGAAACAATTTCTTTTGTTGCTCCTAATTTTTATGTCTGCAAAGAGAAAAGAAAGTCAAATGATTGGCTCTCACTTTTGTTTTTGGTTTTTTTAAATTGAAAGCCGAAAGACGCTGCTTTCTTTGATTTTCGGTTATGCCATTATCCTGTTCTGTACGAAACACAATAGAGGTTCTGCATTGCTAGCGTCTCCATGGGGTCTCAGAGGCCGTTTTTGTTATTTTAATTTAGTTACCAGTACAAAAGATTGGAGTCTGATATCCCAGTGATACAAAACTCTTGACCTCTGAGGACACGCCAATGCAGAACCTCTACACGAGAGTAATATCAGCTCAAGCTGCCATCTGTGGTCACCTTACAGTCAGATCCCATTCGATTTTACGTAACAGGCCAGCTTCTCATTAAAAACTTTAATTAAAAATTTGAAGGCTAGAATTTATAGCTTTTATATTACACATATACATGCCACTATGGCATATTTCTGGGTGTGTGTGTGTCATGGTGCGTTTGATTGTACAAATCCCTAAATGCTTTGTAAAAGTGCGTTTGTTCAATCTGGTCTACTCTTTGGACTGTGCGTGTATTTTATTCTTAGAATATACCGCTATTTCTTTTCAAATAAATCAAGTCTCAAAAAAGAATTCTTTAGATACATATTTATACATTTTATTCTGAAAGATTTGTCCATATTTTTTTCAATCAAAAATATGGTAACAACTTAAAAACATGGGCACGTCCACACAGCTTTGTTTTTTCCCACTTTGAGAAAAAGGACCATGCCCTTTCCTGTGTGCTTCGGGTGACTTGGGTCAAAGATCTGATTACTCCCCCCCCCGCCTTCCTGCTCTGAGACAAAAAAAGATAAATATAAAAGAATAACTAACATAAATTTGAAAGCAAGATATCATGCCATAGATTCTTCATATGTGTATAAGATGAGTATTACATAAATATGTCGTGTAATATTTTGTCATCGTTTCCGCTTGTTTGCAAAAATGAAATCTGGCCTGACCCCCCTTGAACAAATTCATGTATTCGCCCCTGGGTACTCATGTAAATTGAATATTTGTACAGGGAACTTGAAGATCAATGTCATGAGCCTGGAGCTGTACCCAGAGAGGATACAGTTTTCTTACTGTAGCAACAGAGGCTCGTTTTTGTCAGAACTGAACTTTGCTGGTTCACAAACTACTATAAGAAATGCATGCGTTATGGTCGCAGCGCTACCCACAAAATGAACACTCCTGGCCAGTATGGCTTTTCAACCGATGAGGGGGTGCTTCAGCTCAAGGTGGATACTATCCACTCCTTTGTGGATATGTTGAAGATCCCAGTCGCAGGCAAAGCAGAGAGAGGCAAGTAGGGACCATCTTGACCGGGCCACCAGGCAAACATGCATGAAGACCACATCACTTTCCTATAGAAATTGTTTGGGTGTGCTCAGTGCAACCCACACTACTTGCGAGTGAACCCATGCATACACACTCACGTGTGTCCCCATCCATTGGACATTGCCATTGTTATGTAAATGCATGGCATTCATGGATCTCATCCGTGTACATGCACATCTGTTGTATAAATAGTTAAAAAGGAGGGGTGTTTTTTTAATAGTTCTGGCAATAAAAGGACTGTACAGTACCAATAGTTTGTACAAGTACACATACATATTGCCTAATCATGTAGGGTAAAAGGCTATTTCTTATTAATCAGAAAGTTGTTTTCATAGAAAGATGATTAAATTATGTATGCGCTTGTACTATGCACGTGGAGTACAAACATACATGTACATTGTACATGTGTGCTCGTGCACACTCGTGTACAGTACTCTCATCTGAACTTGTTGATGTAAAATTAACCGTGGAGGAAGTGCTGGTACTGTACTGACGCTGTTTTGTGTTTCTAACGGAATTGAGCACGCCTGTACGGTATTTGCACAGGCCAAAGATGGGTACTTTTGACATTGTGTAAGCCAAATCACGATCAAATGACTCAAACTGACTCGACCATTTCTATTTACATTGTCTCTCACGATGTGTGTGTCCCTGCTGGTGACTCAACTTGAGATTTCCCATACATGTACCGCCGGTACCCGGTACATGGGCATGTAGCCTGACTGGACATGAGCAACCAAAATCTGGGACTCCTCCCAGCTCTGTCTCCAGTGGCAAATTGTCAACACAAAACATGTGTTTATTGACACTGTCACTTGTTCACACTTGCACTCCCACATACATTTATTTCAAGGCACTTACATGTACACTGTACACGTATGCATGAGCAAGGTGTACATGTATGTCTAATTTTCAGGGTAGCGGGTATAACCAAATGAAATAAAAGTGTGTGTTCTGTGTAGATTTCCTGAGTGAGAGCATACACTATAAACCGTTGTGGATTGGAATGCACTGAAGTGTGAGTTTTAATGAAGCATGTCTTTGAAGCGTAGAACAGGCTAATACCCTAATGTACAAAACAGAGCCCATTTGGCCCGTTCATTATTCTGCTTTTTGCGTTCGGAATATCTTGTAGTCCGTAAATAGCCTCGGCCTGTTTTCGGGGAAATTCCACATTAAAATTTCACTTCGTGGGCTACCGTAGCTTTATTTGCTGGATGAAGAGAGTACAATTAATGGTGATCGAGTGCAATGGAAAGAAGAATTTCAAGAGAAACAGGTAGAATGTTCCATTCTACATGTACGAGGTGAAAATGGAACTTTCCCCTTCATCAGTATTCTCTTCAGTGTACAAATGCGAAACAGTCTTTTTTTTCTACAACGCTAGAACAAATCCTTGCAAAAATCCCTGCATCACCTGAATAAATCTTCAAAAAATGTTGCAACCTCAGAAACGTCCTGTGATCATGGATGAGAAGATTCTATTTATCCCAGCACCACAGATTATAGTGCATGTGAACATACAATATCCGGTAGATGTACAGCATGTCTCTGTCGAACCGTGTTCCAAATGCGGAACTGAGGCGGAGAGTTGGGGTGGAAGGGATCAGGAAGGTTGCGAGGAGGAGCAGATTTAGATGGTATGGTCACGTGGTGCAGAAGGAGGACACCTGCTGGGTCTCGAGATGTATGAGGTTGGAGGTGGAGGGGTTCCGACCAATCGGCCGACCACGCAAGACCTGGCAGGAAACTGTGTCTGCCGACATGCGACTGCTGGATGTGAGTCCAGAAGACGTGAGGGACCGGATTAGGTGGAAGGCCATTGGCGGAGGAGCCAAGCCAACCCAGCACAAACTGGTCGACGGCCTTAAAATCGATATCGATGATGATGATGATGAATGTTTTTGAGTGCAATTGTAGGAATAATTTCATGAGGTGACAGATGAAATGTTCCATTTAATTAAATTCAAGGGCGCATGATTAGTAACCCATTAGTGAGTTGAGGGGATTTATACAGAGGTTGTACACGTATTAAAACTGCATTTTATGCAGAGATGCACGTTTGCTGACACATCTTCGGCTGCCTGTAGCAATTCAATATGAGCTCATGTTTAAATGCTTGCCAGAAATTTCCTTTTTTACATTGTGGTTCAGTGCATGGGTAGGACTTGACTTTAGCTAGGAGCATGTGTATTGTAAGGCTACTGTGTGTGTATATGCATGACATTATTCAGTGGGCAATTTGTGGTTTGCAAATTGTACCACCCCCTTAAAAATTCCCGGAACCGCAAATGCGAGTGGTTTAATTTGTGTCAGAAGAGGGGCAAGAAATGTTGCTGTATATGAGCACAGGGGGATGGTTGGACAAGTCTAGTAAAAACCCTATCTGTCATTTCCAGCTCAGAGTAGGAGATTGCATCTATCCCTAGCCACAGCAATGGGGGGGGGCACTAGCTGCCTTCATCGGCTGATCATCGCCCGGGCAATCTTGTCTTGACACAACGGTGGATTACCACTCCATGATTACAGCCACTTTCTGCTATCAATCACTTCACCCTATCACTGTATTCTCAGCATTCTCCCCCCCACACACACGCACGCACGCTCACGAACACAGCGTCGATCAGCACAAACTGGCTGTCTGCCAGCCGGCTTATCACAATCATCTTGTCGATGTCCAATCATAGATTGTTTCATTTGCCTCTTACAATCAAAGTGATCCTTGACTACTGTTGCCTGTCCGCAGTGCATAGGAAGCTTAAAGGGGGAAGCTCTTGACGAAGGTGTGCCTGGCCGTGCATTGTGAAAACTGTTCTCCCGTTCGCCGCTCGTGCTGTCTTTTTATCAACACTTGAAATGGATGTCAAAATGATGAGGCCCGTTGCACACAGTACTTTTAATGGGTACCGTTCATGCACAGTGGTGAAATATTGGAAATATTTCCGTCACTTTCTGCAGCAGGTCACCGTTCTCTACATACTGTTCTTGAGACCATCAGCCACTGGGCAAAATTTTGCCTGCAAGCTGTATGGAAAATGGGAGCAGCTGCTACATGAGCAGTGGCATAGCTAGGGTTACCAGTGAGGGGCACAAAGGGGACACCAGCATCTTATGGGCGGAGGGGCACCAGCCTTCAGTGGTGCCTTTTTTTTCGGGGGGGGGGTGCCTGGGAGGCACCAGAAATTTGTGGGGGTACCCCCCCGGGCGACAACACATGTTACGGATAGCTAGCATCTTTCATTGGGGCATGTGCTATTTCTGACTGTCCGACTTGGCCTGTGCAAGCCTGAGGGCTGTCTTGTCTGCACTGATTCCTGCCTCCTTTTGTAGACCAGCCTGCGTACATGTGTATACGGATTTATGTATAAATTGTGGAGACAAAACTGTACCCAAACTCACATGTACCTAAACTCAGGGATGTGTTTTGAGATGTTCATGTACGCCTGAAAGGAATGTTTCACAGGGTGTAACACTGTGAATGGAACTGCAGGTCACAGTTTCTCGTCAATACACTGATTTGCCAGCACAATTGACCAGCAACCAACAACTGAATCATAGGCCTACATGCAGTTATTAGTAATGCCCAACACACCCCTGGTGTGTGATTTGCACATTGTTTGACCAGGCGAGCAATGGTACACAGGAACCAATGAATAAACAAGTAGTTTATATTCAGAACTGGGTGACATCTTTTTTTTTGACATCTTGGTTTCATCATCTCTGTCTGTGCCCTTTTTTTTTGACACTTAGTTTTATGTTCACCATGGGCAAAACCAAATGAAAACTCTCCGGTCGTTAGTGCCATGATAAAAAAAAAACTCATTGGATGCTCTGTGGTGAAATATAGGGCTGTGCAAAGGGTATCGAGTTTAGGGACTAAGTGTATCAGACTCGTATGGAAGCTCATTATAGAGACGATGGAAGCCAAGGTTTTGTCCCCTCCCCCATAGTGGAACAACAGGCCGTAGTGGTTGTGCATGTAAATGCGTAACAAAGTTCATATTCTGTGTCGCTTCTCCTGTGCTTGGTACAATGTCTGTACCACCTCAGATGACATCCATTCCCAGTAATGTCAGGCGTAAAACCTGAGGATATACTTCTTGTTTAGCAGCAGCGGAGTGTGAAAGGTCAGCCCTGGGATCATGTTTTCAATTTCATTAAATTTACTGTGATGAACACTGTTAAACCGAAAAGGTTGAGTCTCATCCATTATTTACAAGACACTGCAAAGCGCATGGAAGACCCATTTCCGGTGGACAGCTTTCTATCTTCTGTAGGGAACACAATCAAATCCTCCCCTTTGCCTTCTGTCGCAGATCAGGAGAGAGAGAGACAAGCACTTTACTGTACATTCCACTGATCTCCTTCCGTATTCCCATCTGCCGCTTACAGGTACGTGTACGACGCGGATGCACACAAAGGCCCTTTTCCGTCTCCTCCATTCAGACGTGATCATTTGCACAGCTGCAGGGGGGAAAAATCTTCCAGAGTTTGACGCCTGAACGGAGCGCGCAGATCCATCGCCCATTGGACGGGCACTGCTTGCCAATCTACGGGGTTGATTTGAACGAAGTTTTTTTGGGGGGGAGGGAGACATTGAGAGAGAGGCCAAAGGGGGGATAATTAGTCCCAGGTAGGGGTTCTAATTGGGCCCTAGGTGTTGAGGGGGGACAGGCCAATAAATGTCACCACGTTAGTCTTTCTTTCCCAGTTGGAGTGGCACCAAGGGAGTGGACTCCCCAGCCAAGTTGAACTCTGGATGAACTCTAAAGCAATGGGAGGGAGTGTGCTTAAATTGGTATTATCAGACGGTCTATCAATAGACCGATAAGGATCATGTGCAGTGAATGGGGAGTTATTTCTGTGGAGTGATGATAAACCAATTATGGTGGGGAATGATTGAAGCGCAGGCACAGTACATGAGGGTCATGTACATACATGTACGTCAGTTTAACAAGATTCGAGTGGAAGAGATACATGTACAGCATGCGTATGTTGAATGGGAGTCGATCAGGGACCGGGTCATCTATTTTCATCCAGTTGAGTCCCCCTTCTATTGTATTTTTGGTTTTGGGTTTTTTTTCTTTTGGTTTTGGTTTGTTTTTGTTTTTTGTGGTAATTTCTAGGGGTTTTCCTAGCTGTTGGAATGTTTCTAGGGACCAATGATGGTTTGTTTCAGGATAGTTGAAGAGTTTAGGATTTTTTGTCCCAAAATCCTAGATTTTGAAAGCTTAACGGCTTCATCCTTCTGGGTTTGCTATGGTGCACTTTACACAGAAACCCAAAGCCGTGTATTTACGTGTAGGAGAGGACGCACTGGCCTTGTCAGTTATAAATTCAAAGCCCTGAAAAGTCCCAGTATTTGCTGTCATAGCTATCACCCCTCTCCTGGATATTTTAGATATCTCTTCATCCCCCAATGCCACGGGGGGGGGGGGACAGATTTAATAGGTTTCATAAAGTTGCTAGGTGTGCAGTACAATGTAGAATGTCTCATCACAAAGTTAATTACGTGGACATTCCTTTTGTGTAATTGAGAAAACTTCGTGAAAATACTCTCTTTTCTTGAACTATGAGCTCTATTTTGACTAGATTTTTTTTTTCATGATTTCCAAGGTTATGACAGTTCTTCATTTTGTGACAGAAAATGCCCCAAAAGCCTATTTTTCAGGAAGAGGGTTACCTTGCGTGGACCCTGCTTGGTCCACACAAGGTTGTCACAACCTGCATTATGTGGACCCCTTTTGTTCTCGGGTGCATAATAACATGCAAATTGCAGTGGGTACAAGACAGGTGTACATGTATATGTTATCTCTTGCCCAGCAACAAAATTTGCTATAAGGTATTTTTTTTCTTGGCTTTGGCAAATGGCATCAAGCCCAGCTTTAAGCCAGATCACGGCACTCCCCTGGGGAGAGGACACGGCACTTACTCTAATGAAGTTCCTCTCGCTGATAGGATGTGTAAACAAGAGTGCCATGTGCTGACATTTTAATGCTGTTTATCCAAACTTGATGTGCCTAATAAAAAAATCGCGCCCCACAGCTTTCCTGCTGCACCTGTCTTGATGGAATGAGCACTGTTTGATTTTCATTGAAGTTGGTGTCATAATGATTGTTAGACATTGGTTGAGATAGACTCTGAGAGTTCACAAGTGGGGGGGGAGGGGAATGCATTGGAGGATATGGGACGAAATGTGGCGGTTTGGGCTGATTCTGCCATCCCCCGGCTCTTTTGGCATTATAAAAAAGTGCGTATGAAATGTAGGTTTTTAAATGCAGCGCTCCAAAATGCACTACATCTTCATGTACATGTACAGGTCCTGTTGAACATGTAGCTCTCTATCTGTTGATTGAGACGTTAGATGTTTTGGCCAAGTGCAGGTCAAACATACATGTATATGGCATGCCTTCTTGGCTGTCTGCATGTGTGCATGTCAAGTTGACCTGTGCAGTATGACAACCTGGGGTCGTGACCTGTCAAGTCTATTTATCACGAATGTGTACTTTGTAAATGCACAGTATTTGCATGTACATGCACTTGCTCTTAGATGTCACGTTACAGTAACAGCAAGTGAACAAATAATCCATCGAATATTGATATCAAGTGTACAAATATGTGTATGAAGTAGGAAAAACGAAGACCCACAAAAGGGAACCGATACAAGGCCACCATTTTCCTCGTCCTTGTTGTCCTCGTCCAAGAGATTAGCTCAGGTTGAATGTTGGCATGAAGCCAAAGTGGCAATAAGTACAGTTGCTGATCAAATCATGCGCAAAAGTTCATTCCCCCCCCCGGCATCAGATATGAGAAAACCTATGAAAAATTTGTACAGTGCCAGCGGAACTAATGGTGATGATGCCCTTAGGAAAGGATGCTTTCCACGAAACTGTTGAGGGAGACATCTTGTCGCTGTTGCTTTAATTTTGAGCCGTCGCCATGAAACTGGAGCTGTGATCTGGGAACAAATATAATCACTGGCAGGAAAGGGGAGACACCCAACAAAGTGAAGGTTTCATTTCAAATTTGATGGGGAATGCTCCGTGAGGCGTTAAGCATACCTAAATTGAAACGGGCTATGGGCAGTGGGGGGAGGTTATAATGTGTAGGAATAAGTGCGCGTAGTGCTTGCCACTGGTAATATCAGAGAGTCTTTGCAGAGACTTGAATGTTTTGCGTTGAAAGGAAGAAGTGGATCTGAATGAAAAGTAGCCAATGGTATGCATGTACATGTATACAGTGTACAATGTACGGGTACCGGTATGCATATGAGAGCGCTGTTTATTCGTTGGTTGTACCACAGAGTGACAATTGTGTGCGGTGGCCTCAGATGAACTGACGTATCTTGTGCACAAGTCTTTGCATTGTACATGTATGTCACTTTGTGATAAGGTTACAGTACACCGCACCGGTACTGGTATGTCCATGCTTGGTCAGACCAACAAGTGTCTTAACCATAAAAGGGGGGGGGATACACGTATTTGTAATCCGTCCCCCTCAATTTTTTTTCTGTATTGCAGCATTTTTTTTGTGGGTTGTGGTGAAGTCTTTAGTCATATTTTCATTAACCCTTTGCAGTCATTTTGACACCCCTTTTTGTGACATTTGAACCTACATGTACTGTTCTTGTCCAAAATAACTGTCTCTCAGTGTGCATGAATGCAGTGCATGAATGAAAAAAAATCTTACATGGTTGAAAAGTGTCCAAAATGTCTCTGGTGATTTCCAGTGTGCAGCTGAGTTGTTGGCAAGGCGTGCAATTCAAAAGTAGCTCTGACAACACTGGATTGATTCTGTGAGGCTACACGCGGTCAACCGAGCACTGCCTCTCAGCAACTGGCGATAATCGTCCTCACAAATTAATAGATCGCCAGATAAGGTGTCTCCAATTGGCCCTGATCTGATTGCAGGGTATGATCTCATGCTTACCCCGCTGGAGGCAACATGGGTGTTTGTTGATATGCGCTCTGGGCCGGTTCAAGGGATCACTTCCCCCCCTCGTTAGAGCAATCGAGGGTTTGGGAGAGTCTCTGTTGCGGTCAACTCAGGAGATTGAAACTTGTGTAAGTTGCAGAGTGTTTTGTGGTGCCGCGGTAATTGTGCTGCCAGTATTAAAGTGACCTTTAGCCTCATTTGCAGATGGCTTCTTGAAGGAAGAAATGAATGGTTTGGTACATGTATGTACGTGCAAATGTGCAAAAAGTGAGTTAATCCTGTGTTTGTGTATAGAGGCTTTGCGTGGCAGCCATCATGCAGGGCAGTTCTTTTGTTCGGAAGAGAAAACCTCCTCTACATACCCTGTGGAACAAAAGCACTGGCCTGCAACATGGCAGCCATATGCAAACCCTTTATATATTAATGCAGGTATTGGCATCATTGTCTATGGTTTCTGTTCTCCATGGGTTGCTAATATCAACGGACATAGATGTAGCCATTAAATCATTTATTCGGAAACTGGCTTCTCAGTTTTTAGTTCATTCTGCCATAAACTGCAGCAAAGTATTTTAAAAAATGCTTAATTTGAAACCCAATGTTTCACCGAGCAAGAAAGTTTACAAGTTCATGCACCTCAAACTTTTGTCAGTTAACTAATTCAAGAGTGACCCCAGTAGAAATTTTTCGCCGTTAGTTTCTCATTGGCAGCGGGGGAAGAAGTCGCCCCCGGTCATTTCCAATTTGGCCGAGTCTGCCTGATTGTGGGGCACAATGATTAATGCGGTTAGTAAGCTGCAAGCGTCTCCCAATCGGAACTCTCTGTTACATGGATCAATATAACGCTGTTGGCAGTGGTAGTGAGAGACAGGTGAACTACAGGTTGTGGGTTTAAAGGGACTTGTCCACAAAAATTTGATCAAGTTTTTTTTTTTTTCATCCAGGAGAATGTGTTAAGTTCAAAGGTCAGTGAGACTATGGTTTCCAAATTCGGAAAAGCAGAGTTTTGTCCTCCCTGTGCAGGTGGTTATCAAGTAATGGAAATGTGCCCATTTTCTGTTTGTTGGTGTAGGACCCCCACTCATTTTAATGACTTTGCTAAAATGATGTATCTCACTTTAAGGACATTTTGAGAAAATGTGACCGAGGATTGGACCTTTTGCCATTTTGTCTTTTTAGGTTTTGGAGACTGTGAACTGTTTGTTTTTTTTAATGTCCTGCTGTAACCAGGAATTTAATTTTTTTTTGCATCAATCAACAATTTTAATGGATAATCAGAAAATTACCAATTATTTGAAGATTTGCAAAAAGATACAATTATTTTTCTGGAAAGAAACCTAAACAGTTAATTTTTTCACTTTGAGATACATATCTTACATGTATCTTCAAAGTGCTTCATTTCCCGGCTGTGATAATTTCAGAATCAGAAAAGGCGATCTTGCATTACTGGGATATCATTCTGACTCCAATTCACCAAGAACTCAACTTTAACCAAAATAGGGCAGCAGTCGACCATGAAACTGACCGTCGCTTGAATCTTGGAAAACCTACATGTGCTTGTACATATACTGGTACATATCCATTGAATGCATGTGCCGGTATGTATCCATGATGCACTGTACCAGGTGTTTACTGGCTTTCTCTTTGAAAAAAAAAAACGTGGATTTTGAGATCAGTGCTTGAAGTCGATGAACCTTCATCTGGAGGATTTGGTTGCTCTGTAGCAGTGGTGTAGCCCTGCCCCTGTGGCAAAGAGATAATCTGCAGCGATAAACAACCTTGTCCACAGGGAAAGATCAACCTTTTTTCTGGGTCTAATCCTGCTTCAGCTGCGTGCAAACACGCTATGAAGAAATCCGGGCAGGCAAACTCCGGAAAGATTCATGCCTAGATGAAGACAGTGACATCGTTCTGGTGGTTGAGCGACCTAAGTAATTAGTGAACTGGAAAATTTGATTCAAAAATTTATCTTTTGAAATTTGGCCCTCTTCCTTACTTAGTAAAATTAAATTCTGTCAACAAATATTCAAACTACATGTATAACATTATAATACGTTAATAATAATAAAGGTGGAAGTCAGATTTCAATTAAGAACAAATGATCAAACACAGGTTCTTAGTATCTTTTTGAAAATCACTAAGCTGTTCTGTTTCAATCCTGTTTTTGATCCTAGTACTTTTCCCTTTTTTTTTTTGCTTTGCTTTCTTTTTTCTTTGACAGTATCTCAGGAGAATATTTTTCAGTATTTTATGCACTTGTGAGAAAGGGTTCTCTGTCACCTACATGTATTGTACTCTGTGCATGAACACTGAACAAGCAAGGGCTTCCTGCCACCTCTGATCAATGCCCCATGGGTTTGACCTTCCGCACCATGTGCCAACATTTCCTTGCATGTGTACAAGGTCTTGCTTGATGGAGAGCCAGGTCTACCTTGACAATTTGGGTTCATACATTGTTAGGTCAGCTTCTCTCTTTGATGCAGGTTAAAAGGGTTCTTGAGCACAAAGTCTGTAGGAGTGATTCGGGAGACTGTGTGCCACCAAGAGGTTGCTATGGAGAGGCCATTTTTCAAGTTTGCTGTTTACAAAAACATGGCATTTAATATCTGTGGATATTTGTCAGGAACAATGAGTTCCGAAGTACATGTATGTGAATTCATCTTCCTGCTGCCTCACAAAAAAAGCCATCTTAATAAATCACGACGGTTGTAATACATTAGGATCTTCATCCTAAACAAACAAACTTCAGTTCAAATTCCTCTGCGAGTGACCGACAAATAAAATTTGTCGTCATTTCTCATACAGGGTACCGCGATAGACAGCATCCTGATCCCCATGTCAGCCTCTCGGTGGTGCACTGTGTTGTGTATTGCCCGTATACTTTTCCTTTTCTAACCTGCAGTCAACATATCAGCACATGTACGTGTGGTCAGCCACCTGCTCACTAGTTGAATTTGATGGCTGATGCTGATTCTGGCTGTAGCCATGGTTTTTTGTTACTATGAGAACAACGTGAAATGATCCGAGTTATAAAACAACTTACATGTATATTCAGGACCGTCGAGGTCTTTACGTTCATGTCTGTGATGAGAGGTGCACTGTTCTTTCTCAATAATATCATTTGGCAATTTGCAGAAAAGGAGACCTTTCGATGCACTTTCCCCTCCTTATGAGGCACAATAGATTGACCTGAGCGTCACAATGATCAAGCATTCTTGCCCTTCATTGAGGAGAAAGCAAATCGGAAAGTGCAATTTCAAATTTTAGACAGCTACATGTGTAGATGCATTGAGGCAAAAAATAAAATCAACCATGAAAAAAGGACGTAGGTGCTCTGGTACATGTATATTTCTTTGCCCCCAGACAAGGTACTGGTATGGTATCAAAGGATGATGAGGGATTTTGCAGTAGTACAGGTGATTCACAAGAGTGTGCTTCCAAGAGTTTGCAACGCGTTGGCCAATCACATGGTGCGAAATTTGTCGACCCTTTCCAAACACGCATTGTGTCGACATATTTCACATACTGTGATTGGCCAATGCGTTGTAAACTCTTGGAGGCGCACTTTTATAAAATGCCTGTCCTGGTTTACATTATGCACTATCTGCCCTCAAGTGCACCTTCACAAAGCAGAAAGAGGCGAGTGGGAAGTTTTTCAACTAGGCTTGTGCACGTGCCCGACACACATGAAGACCACACTTCCCAACATAAATTGCTTGCACATAGTGTGCTTAATACCTTGTTTGTTTTGCATGTATATATACAAATATATACATGTACAGTACCTTCATACTACAAAGAAATGTAGCTTGCATATTTTATTCAAATTAAAGTGTGCAAACTGGAACACCTGAAATGGGAATATAGAAAAGTCCATGGAAACTGCAATGCTCTGAAAACTTGTGACCAGCAAAACTTGGATACCAGCCAAGTAGCGGTAAAATTTGGATATCTGCCAAAATACTGCCTGATGCACCCTGGTTTTTGGCAGGATTCCAACTGATTTCATCAGGTACATTTTCTGTTTCACTTTCCCCAGTGTACATGTATACCATTCAACTGACAAGGGCCGTCTAGTTATGAAGCCCTGCTGTCCACTGCAATCCACTGGCTGCAGTGGAGGGTATAAAAAAATGTGCATTTGACTGTGGGGGAAAAAATGGCCTAGCCAGTGGCCTTCCATAAACACGCTTGTCATCTGTAGCCATTGTCGAGTAATTCAGACACGGCTTTACCGATAACTTAGGATGATAGAATGCATTTTACATTATGAACACATCACTTCTGTGGCAGCTTAAACGAGTGGATTTGGCTTAAACTTTGGTTTCGCTGGTCCCATCCGTTTTGAAGCCGTGTTTGAAACCACAGGTTCAAACTGTGACAGGTGCAGTACCAGCAAACCAAAGTCCAAGCTGAATCCACTCGTTTCAAAAATGCTCCTAAATGACTACTTTGGTCATTTTGAGAAAAAGGGTCATTTCCCATTCAAATTAAAAATCTACAGTTGATGCATGACATTTATGTGCACATGTATAATGCGTATATAGATTTCTGAACTACACGTGTATATCAAGAAGAAGAGGTTTACCTTGAAAAGCTGTACATGTAGTTATGGATGCGATTGTGATCTTGTGTAAGTATGCTATAAATGGATCCTACATTCCAGGAGTTCTTTCATCAGAGTGATAAAACACGCAAGTATCTCTTGGAAAACTGTTTTCTGCTAACCCTATACTGAAATTATTCACTTGTAAAAACTTCCTCCCCCGAGGCGATGTTCAGTTGCCGGCCTCATTTAAACTTTAGACACACTTTGCATTAAGGTTGGTCCTCCGAGCGGTCAAATTGTCAATACGAGGAATCCGAGTATAAAAGGTGATCCGTCGGCAAACGGAGGAAGCTTGGCAATGAAATTCCCCAAATGGAATCAGTTTCATCCCATTTGCCAGGGTTAAACTGTTTGCTTCCCTTTTTCTGGTGGCTTCGCTCTCTGTGCTCTCTGCAGCTACCGAGGTCATCCAATAAAGCGGAGCTGAGCCAATCGGATCTGCTGAGTGTTGCGAGCACAATTGACCGGGCTTGTCAAAAGGGTCGGCTCATCTTTTAAAGTTGGAAGCGTAGCGGACGCAGCCGGGAGGGGGGGGCATAGATTGGGGTGGGGGAGGGAATCAATCGTTAGAGTTCCTGACTACACACACGTGCATTAGGCGCCCCAGTGTTTACTTTGAGACATTGATTCGAATCCGGACTTTGCAATTTATAGCCGCGACAAAGGAAATTCACTTAAGGTAGAGCGATTAGTCAATTGTGTTGACAGTCAAGGAAAGTTAACCAAATACTGATATGACGGCCAACACGGACGAGAATGTCAGGTCAGCATACAATTTTTGTATGATGTACCCTCCAAGGAGTGTTTCAAGGAGTATGTTGAGGGAAATGAGAATGGAAATTATAAAGACAATGGTGCACGTAACATGCAGGCACAGTTTCCTTCATCACTGGAGGAGAGTTTTTCAGGGAGTCCGTTGTTCTCATACCGTAGCATTGGTTAAGGATTGAGTCTCTTCTGTTTTCCATTTACTGCATACATGTATATGACATGCACATTTTTGTGGGATGGACCATGTACGTGTATAACGCATGTGGCTTCAGTGATATAATGCCATAGGCAATAGTGTCTTAATTTTTAACCGTGGAGAGAGATTCCCTGTACATGCCGAGTTGCACGCTTGCCAGCCAGGAAAGGCTCCCAAGTCAACACGGCCGGGGGAGGGGGGGGGAGATTGGTCAATATTTCCCTGAAAGCTCTTTCCTCACTCCAGTCAACAAACCAAGTGTTTGCCAGCCAAATATGCCCGCTTTTGAGAAGCACACTTCACGCAGATTGTACGCACGTTTAAGCCGGCTATTACGGTGTGTGCCCGGAATGCTTATCGCCACGCAACAATCTATCCTTTTTCATCGTGCCTTCGCATACCCTGTAAAATGCATAGTACGTGTTCACATAGGGAGTTTCTCATTAATACTAGATGGGTGTTAACTTGTACATATTTACCCATACACTTACACTGTAATTTGTAGGTCGAAGCTTTCAATGGCAAAGCTGCCATTTAATATTAATCAAAACAACAGCCTTTGGTCAGTTAATATTTGTGGATTTAAATTTTTGTTCGCACAAATTTAAATTTATGGTGTGTGATACATGTATTTTATTAAGGGTCTTTGCAACTCAATGTTTTTAATACAAGTCTTGAAAATGCAGACGCCTATGTGTGTTTCAGAGAATCTCATTTTCAATTTCTGTCTTGCCATTTTAAAAGATATTTGTTGCTCATTTAATAATTCTGTTTTATGTACTTCATACAAATTACCTGCACAATATTCCTGAGCAAAACTGTGATGTCGTTCCTGGGAGAAAACCACAATGGGGCATTTGTGCTCCGTCAAAATTACTGGGAAATTTTCAAAGTGGCTTCACGTGACAGAAGGAGAACGGTTATGACACCAGTCACTGCTCATGTCGAATACAAAATGGTTCAGCGAAATTAGGGCAAGCAGGATAAAAAAAAAAAGAAGAGGAAACACATGCCTCCTCAAAAAAAATTCTCTGTATAGCTGTCGCCTTTGATGGATTGTTGCCACTTAAATTATGACCCCAATATCGGATGTGATACAGATTGCACGTACATGTACGTGCCTTGTTACTACAATGGCTCTATCTCAACAATCTCATCAAGTTAATGTTTTGCGAGTTTTATCTTCCAATTTACGGCAATATCTTTCGTTATATAGTCATCAGCTTTTCTTCTTTCCTTTTTTTCCCCGACTTCTGTTTTTAAAAGGTTTTTCATCTATCGTCGCTGCTCACCTGTGCCCCATCCTTTATTCTGTTTTCTTTTTTTTTCTTTTCTCGCCTGTTATCTTGTGATTTGTTGTGACCTTGTTGTTTGTCGTGACTGCATGGTCCGTAATGTTGAGATGGTTTGAGTGTCCTTGCAGATGAACGTGCACGGAATTCCGTATTATCTAGAAAGAAGAATGAAACGTGAAAAACGGATAAAATTACAAGTGTACATGTACTTCATTATTTGTCCTTGGTCAAGGTTGCCTCGCATCCATCTGCCATTGGTTTTCTCAGAAAATCCTACTCAATTCCCCCCCCTCATCTTTTCTTCAAATCTGGTCTCTTGCCAATACCCTCAAAGGAAGAGGATTAGTGACCTCGTAGATGAAAAAATCTCTCGGCCTTGTGCCTGTACCATAGATGAGCAGGGCACAGGGGCCTTGTTTACCTGATGGGAAAGACAACCTGAATGCTGAATGCGTGTGCCTGGCATTCCATTATTGCTCTCTGGTAAAGGAATTGAGTAGGATTTGGTTATGAAATTGCATTTGATTTGGTAGAACTGCGGGAATTTCCCTTTGGAGCACCTGCCAAACTGAACATGCAGAAACAGTATTGAAACATTCATACAACTCCAAAACAAATGAAAAAAAAACTTGCTTGTGGCAGGAATTTTTTTTATCTCTCGTTAAAATGGGACTATATAAAAATAGCTCAAGCCCCTCTCCCTTAAACAGAAAGAGTGGACTGGAATGGAAAATAGTCCCTTTCTGATGGCACCCCAGAGGCCTGCTCATCCACACGGTGATGCCAGTGAGATATTTTTGAGATGATTTCCTGACCGGAGTGGCCGTCCTTGATGGGGGTCCATTGTGTTGCTATGGCAATGGAATGCATCTCCACTGATGCATCTGACAGGTTTGGAGTGTGTTGGATGAAAGCAGCCGAAATGGGGGTGTATAGTTTATGTAACTTTTTTTAGACCTTTTTTTAAAACTTTGTTAAAACCTTTCGTTATGTTTACTGCTGCCTAAAACTGAGTTTCATGTTCTCAGTGAGTGGAATGTGTAAGGGGAGATGCCAAAGAAAGTACAAACTATTAGGTACCTGAGGGCAATAGGCAACAGGTGTAAGAGATGGATCGTTAAGCACTTTCTGGATTTTAATAATTTTTACTTGCAAGTGCAGGTCAAAATCACAGTATAGAGGTTTTTCACGTGACATAACACAATGGGCAAAGGCATTTCAGGAAGTGTACCAAGTCTGTGGAAGCGGGTGCATTTGGGAAATTTTTTTTGTTTTTAAAAAAATCTTTTTCATGTATGCCAGCATGTCAAGAGGCCTCAAAGGCATTTCCACGCACATCTGTGGAACGTGAACGCTGACCATGACGGAATCATGTGACTGAAAATCCTCTATTCGACTCAAGGCAACAAGTCCTTTTATGGTGTACTTCTGTATTGTGACAATTTTCATTTGTGGAATATACATGTACATATTGATTTCTCACAGCTGTTCAAATTGTCAGATCGATTCAGTCCTATTGCATGGCACCAAATACAAGGTGCTGTGCACATACACTGGACACTTGCAAAAAGCCATGTATGCGAAACTGCAAAGCGGAAAGACGTTGGTTTTTTTGGGGGGGAGGTGAGGGAAGGTAAAATTTATCGAGCATATCAAATACGTAGAGACTGGCTGGTGCCAGTGTACCGCATTAAAGAGGAATGAGACCAAGGTTGAACACGGTCAGAGTATTTCTGCTCTTTCTGCAGGGTCTGAGCCCATAGTTGATTTTTATATACATGTACAGTGTAGCTCTGGAAATGTACATGTACTGTACACTGTACAGGACCTAAATGAAATTGTGGAGGAGTAAATGTACCTCTCGATTTCTTTGAATTATTAACTTTTTAAAAGTTACCCAGTCTGTACAGGAAAAGAAATGGCCTGCTGTGACGTGTACATTGCATTGCACAGAGCTATATACTCGTATTTCGCATGTTTCGTTAGCCTGGTTCCCCGCTGATTTTCGCTCAGCACATAAATTTGCTAAGCAATTTGTTTTTTCTCTACTTAGCAGCTCCCATGGTCATGCTGTAGTCACAAATGGATCAGTTGTAGATGGTGTCACTCAAGAATGATTCAGCCCCAAACACCCAGTGCCGCATTTGCTAAATTTTTTCTTTCCTCAATGCCAATGTAACTGTCACCACCTCACTGACCATCATGCATGCATTCCCCATCTCCTCATGTTACCTTGGTAGTTAAAAAAAAAACCTGAGACATAAATTCACCTGGCCAGAGAAACCCTACCAGCCCTGAAAAAAGACACATCTATCAGTGAGTTAATTCAGAGCAAAGAATTATTCTTCTTGGATTGATGTTTATCTGAGGGCATACCTGCATGGGCAGTTAATTTGCACATATGCAACAGTACGGTACCGACGAAAGGGCACTGCACTTCGTTTGGCTTACATGTGAATGTGTCGACATTGACACCTCGGCTTGTGTGACATGTACTCATAGTGCATGTACACGTGCACGTATGTGCCACATGAATGTTTTTATTTGATCTTGGAAGTAATGTTACTGCACTCTGAATGCAGGTCCTGGCAAGGATCTGGGCCAAGTTAATGGTGGTAAGGGCAGATCCAATTAGTTGAAAACAGGAGCCTTTACTCATTGTCAATGAGCCCCAAGCCGGGCTGAGAGAGGGTGCAAGTTTCCTAGCAATGGAAGCTCTTTTGGTAGGAACTGCACTTCACTGGTTCATGAACGACAGCACTGTATATATGAAATGCAGTGCACACATTGCAGTTGTGTCACTGCTAGCAAAATGAACACTCCCAACCAACCTGGCTTTGTTCAACTGATGAGGGGTGCTTCTGCTTGAGGTGGATAGGTCAGGTTCATATTGCTCAAAATGATGAAGAATTCCATATGGGAAATTCCATGAAAGAGTGGACATGGCCCTAAAATTTCAAATCCATATTTGAAAGCGATTATCTGTAAAATATTGATTCACATAGTTCAAACTTTGTGGAATAACTTAAAATACTTGAATTGTCGCAGAATTTTTTGAGAAATGGTCATTTGAAGTGGAACGGTAATTTTGAACTGAAAGTTTTCCAAAGCGGGAAACTCTTCGTTTGTTTGTTTGTTTGTTTGTTTGTTGGGGTGTTTGTTGGGTTGTTTGTTTGTTTGTTTTTTTACAGGATGATCTAATCATTTATTCATTTTTTGTAACACATATGACACAAGAATTCAGATTTTAAAAAAGAAGTGGCTTGACTTGTTTCATGAGGACGTCATGACTAAATGTTCAAAGCACTTCTAGGTAGTGTAACGTGAGTAACCAAAATATGACTTTTTCCCCTCGTGAATATGTTTCTTAGTTTCAACAGTTGTCAATTCAATTATCATTCTCTTGGTGATCCCCAGTGTAAAAACTGGGTTCTTTATGATGTGACTTTTCACTGTTCAATGTGGTGAGGTGATGGAAGTTGTATCGTAACTGTGTAACGTGAGTAACCGGGATTAGCAAGTATGAAAAAAAATTATGTGAGGAGACTTTAGCACACGGATATGCTTTATAAGCAAATAATACGCAAGTGTCCCATTTTTAAGCAATGAGGGCATTACCCATGATGCACTGCACACTGTCTGAAATGAGCACATGGAAGAAAAGCACATGCTGTTGACCATCTTCGGAGACTTGTGTTACCAATTTTGGCAGATGTCGTGAGTACTTATCTTCCTTCTTTATCATGTTTATAAATCCTACATACATGTACATGTATGTGTATATGTTTCAGTGAAATTGCTTTCATAAACCATTTATTACTGACCAAGTACATGCAGAAAGATTTCTGTCTTGTATTTTTTAAAGTAAATTTACACATGTACTGGGTACATCAGATTATTTGCCTGTAGGCCTATATTTGTACATACATTGTACATATTTGTACAACATACAATATACACTGGGGTGGGCAAGTTATACTTGGGCTTTATGAAGATGTTCAGTATCGGTTGTTCCGTGTGTTAAAGGCCAGGCAGAAATAAATCAACAAGGACTGGCCTTTGTCTTTTAATTACTGTTTTAGAGAGTGCGACATGTACATGGGGTGCTATATCCAGGAGAAGTGGTTGACCGTGGTAATACCAGGTATCGGTGATGCATCCAGCCGGAAACTGCAACTGCAAGTGGCCATCACCTAGAGATAAGATCTTCTATCATCGAGGAGAGCTGGTATTAAAACTTAATGCACCTGCAGTTCTGAACAACCGAGGCCACTTCAAGTTTTCTGTGAAGTTTTAGTTCCATCATGCCCAGAACCTTTGACTACATTAAGATCTACATTTACTTTCCGTATGGATAAATGACCTATGCAAACTGTTGATCTCTTATCCCTCTAAGCCTTTAAGATGGTTGAGATCTATAATGCTACCCCAGAACTGTGGGGTCCAATGTCCACCCCTCTCCCACGAACGTAGCGGTTCTGGGGATAAGAACATGCTTGAAAGTTATTTTGCTTGTACAAAAATTTAATAAACAGATATTTTGTTAATGATACCTCTACATAAGTAGGTCAAAATTTGTACGGTTAATTTGTTAGTTTATGCCTGCTATGTGTTTTGCACTTTGTAACGTGAGTAACCGTAACGTGAGTAACCAGATGTCTGGTGAATTTCTAGAAAACCAAACACTCCAAAAGAGTCGTATTACTTTCATTATTTGGGCCCCATGGCAAGGTTCTTAATTCAGTCAAAAGAACTTTTAAAAGCTTGTTGGTATTAGGAGACTTTTTGATTAAAGCTTGTTGGCTTTTTATGTTTGTCCAAAAATGAAAAGTGAGTAACCGATTTTTTGTACCTTATTTATCATGCTTAATGCTTTTTATATTATCTTTGTTTATTAGGTAGGCCTAGGTATGCCCTAGATACTATGGAGTTAACAATAACTGAACATTTACAGGAAAATAATTACAGCCCAAAGAAATTCAAAAGTTCATAAAAACGTAACATGAGTAACCATGGAATTGCCCATATTTGTAAATTGTGTGTTTAAGGAAGTATGTACAGTAAGTGGTAATAGTAAGGCAAAATTAAGACAAAATCACCAAACCACATTATACTGTCTCAGTGTCATGGATCTTAAAGCTGACATCTAAAACACTGAGCTGTTTCCATAATGCATGAACTAAAAGTAGAGGTTGCAATGCAGAGCACATAAAACTTGCTGGAAAAATTGTCAGTAACTCCAGTAACTGTTTGGAAATGGGCAAATTTCTCAAGTTGCTAGAGTAGTTGCACTGTCACTGATAATTGATGAGATCATTTGAAGCGTTTTTTGGACTTTCTTTTCTCATTGTGGGATGTACTGGTACATGTACGGTAAGCATTTACGGTCCATGCACTACATGCAGCTTTGTAGAACATCAGACCTGACGCAGAGTTACTGGGGCAGGTCAGGTACATGTACCGTACATGTAGCTCTTGGTCGCAGCCATAAATATTTATGTGTAGATCGGCACCTGCAGACTGATACACGGATCAGCCCGTTAATGAGGCCAGATAATTGGCCGGTTATTGGGGGGGCAGGGGATGTGGATGGTGTTGGATGACACCGTTACCAATCGTCGGATCTTAGTCGGGCTTGGATCAATCAAGATGTTACGACAACAGTTTCACACTGACTAGCCATCCGCTGTGTCAGCCCTTGTGGCATCCTTGTTCCTCGTTCACCGTGAGAGATCTGGTGGCAAACCGCAATTATACATGTTGATGAGGTTACCGCCAGCACCCAGCGATGACTTAAGTGGACCAGGTATTAATTGGCTGTTCATTATACCAGGACTTCCGCTCAACTTGATTGGCAGGCTTTTACCCACCTCAGCCTGAGTGCAAACACGTTCCCTCGTCCAGACATGGGCCGGAAACTAGATGCGGAAAAAGATCATCATGGCCTTTCTTTTTTTCGTAGCTAAAGGGGCCTCTCTGTGACTTGTTTACTGTCCGACTAGGAGGGTAATAAACACTGGTGAATGGCTGCAGGATTTTGACGAGGCATATTGAAGCGAGAGTTCTGGCAGTAGGTGACTCGTGGGCTACGGGGTTGGACTTGGTTAATGTCTGGGGGACTGAAAGAAGAGGTTCTCATTTTAAGGACAAATAGAGGAAAGTGGAGACGGCTAAATTAGCTTTGGCCCCATCGGGTACAACCCTGGCAACTTGAGGGGAATAGAGTCTTGGAACTTTCCTCGCTCAGTTCCTCCTCTGCCTCCTCCAGCTCCCGTCTTGTTTTTACAGCCTTGGGACATAGCGATACTGAGATAATAGAGCAAGAAATCTGCCTCCTCTCTCTTCCCTGACCCTTGCAATCGGTCTCCCGTGTCATGATCGTATCTCCGTCTCTCCTTGAAGAAAGAAAAAAAAGTCATCTGTAATGGAGCTGCTTCCCAATTCTCCTAACCTTTCAGATTGGACCATCCAACTGAATCAGCTTCCCACACCTGTGCGGTCTGCTGGCATCTTTTTTTTCTGTGTGTTTCTTTTCTTTTCTTTTTTTTTTCTCTCCCCGCCGTTGTCAGGTATTTCAGACTCTTGCGTGCATCATCTCACTTCTCCAGCGTCACCGATGCTGTGGCAAGGACACCAAATGCATTATCGCCGCTTTTTGTTTATCGGGTTCAGAGCAAGTGAACCGTGCTCACTTGCCACAAGAGGACGTTATAAAGGGTGCTTGATTGTCGGAGGCCCTGCCATCCGTCCCAGAGTCATGAGCCACTGCTCCAGTGCCAGCAGGATTTTCAACAACCTAATAAAAAAAAAAAGAGTGGGGAGAGCCAGATGCAGACGACACAGCAGTCTTGTCAGGCCACCGCAGTAGGAGAGCCCTAGTTGTTGAAGGGAGATTTATGGAGCTTCTCAGTACGCAGTTGGACAACACTCGAGATTGCACTTGTGATGTTTAACAATTCCCCAGCGCTAAGCCTTTCCGGATTCCCCCGAGGGCCAGTGGACAAAACCACACGCCGATCTGCAGCACACTGATGAAGTGCATTGTGCACACATACTAGACATTGTGCACGAGTTTAACGGACCATTTTTTTTTTCTCAGAAACTGTTTTGGATAACATGATTCATTGGGATTAATTGTACGAGAAGCACCTGGATGCTTATGAAATATTTTTTAAAAAAAAACGTTCTGCCTCCATCCAGTAGTGACAAATTGTGTCCGGGGATTTGTTTTTAAACATTTGAATGTTGTTTCCTGTTTAAAAAAAAAAGCAACCCAACAGTTCATCAGGTATGATCTGAAGTGTAATTATCCAGAAATCAGCCAGATTTCCACAGGAGCTTGTCTTCATGAAAATGCAAGACTGCAGCTTCTCGAAATTTATATATGCACTCACGTTTTGATGCTTTCCAGAGTCCATTGAAATACATCACAGAGATATTTTCCATCCCTGGTGGTTCCTGCAGTCGTGTTGATATAGACAACGTGATTTCAAAGTCAAGTTTTTGTTGGGCTTGTGTTTGTGCTTGTGTTTGTCCGGTGCAGTGTTGGAACGGATCAGCGATGATGTTACGTGACCGAGGATTTGTGAGTTTTCTGCATGTGGTTACATGGCAACCACCGATAAATCAACAGTGTGGCTTCCTAGTTTGTTCGGTCTGTAGTTTTTGTGGTTTTCCTTCATCGCATGCACCACTTCCTTGCAGAGAAGAGAGTGCCAGTGAAAAAAAGTGTTCCAAGTGTTAGTTCTGGTCAGTGAGAAAACATCATATGAAATGATAGGGAGCCCCTAAAAATGGCAGATTACCTTTGACTTTCGAAGTCCACTAGTAGTGAGTATCTACTAGTGGTTTTCTCCTGAGATTTTGATTCGCGTCCAATCTGACGTCATGTACATGTAGATGCTGCTGTGAGATGTTCTATTGTTCCCCCCCCGAGGAGATCCTCTGAAGTGAAAGACATCAAACACTGAGCATCAACCTTCTTTCACGTTGTCGAAAAAAATCTTCAAGTGGAGCTCAGTAAAATGTTCTCGTCATCTGTTGGTGGCTTCCCAGAACCCCTGTGGGATGGTTGATGCTTAGCCAAAGAAATACTTTGAGCCCAAATTTCATCCCTCCCAAATTGGCATGGAGTTCTTGCACTGAAATTGCCGTCAGCTCCTCTTGGGAGGAGCAGAAATGATTTGGTCCTGTCGGAAATGGAAGATCGACATGCAGACGCCAAGTGCCACTAGCTCTTGAGAATTGGAGAGGTTGTTTATGCTTGTACAGTTGAGCCCTGATAACAAAACACTTTCACTCAAAAGAAAAAACTCTTTTGGGTAAGCCTCTGAGGTTCCGTCACTGCTTTTCTGGATTTATTCTTCAGATGATGACGTGAAAATTGTTTTGACAAGACTCTGAATTGAGCAACGAAATGTGACGTTCAACAGGATGTCCGGTGAGGAGGTAAACAGCAAAAAAAGTTGAGGAAAACAAAGCACGTGTGTTCCTACCTGTAGGTCTTCACATTTACAATGAACTCCCTCAGAATGGTTTTGAGAATGCTTGGTGACACCGAATGAGAGTGGAACAATAACTTTGCTGCACCGAGTTATTAGAAGTAGACTTCATTGTGGCAGGTGGGTTCCACTGTGCCATTTTTTTATGGATATTGTCCTGTCTGCCGGTATCGGTACAAGTTTGAAATTTGCGTTCGGGTATTGCAGTTGGCATTCAGGACCGCATCATCTGTGGGCGGGGAGTACGGCCATTTTGAAGGAGAATGCTGCTCCTTACTATCCCTTTGTGTACATGTGCGCGAGTTTGCCCTTCAGACATTGTGTGAAACTCATATATAATGGTATATGTGGATTCATAATGGATGTGGGTATTTACAAAGAGCTGTCACTGAGAAAGCCTTTGATGGTGCTGTCTATTTAATACAGAAGGACTTCTTTAGTTTGTGCGTAGGGGCTGGAATCTGATAACAAGTCCAGTGAACTGAAACAGGTGGCTGTAACGACCACACAATTAAAGCTAATCTGTTTATCGCAACATGGACTATTGATCATTCTCATTACGGGGGTTCAGCTACAGAGTGCTTCGACATTCACAGGGCCCTCACTGCAGCACTGGAGTGGTAGTGTGTCATTTGCCGAGGAAGCAAAGGTTGTGTGGAGACACGGAGACAAACAAAATGCTGTACCACGTCGTGCCGTACTGGAGCGACATGAGCTACACGTTGCTGCGGCGGGATTCTGGGATGCCTGAGCCTTCAGTGAGTTGAAGTGGGAATGCAGGGAGGGAAAGTTTGACTGGCTGGTCTTGGTTTTTTCAAACAGGGCCAAAGAACTTCTTTCATTTTCTGTGTACAGTGTAAGGGGCCAGGGGCAGCATGCTGACTCATACATATGGGGCAGGCCATGGGATTTCAGGTCAAAATTTTGCATTTTGTGGAAACTCAAAGTAACGTGCACATTGTAATTAAATAGACTTACATTCCCAGCACAAAAGATTCTCACAAAATCATTTTGAACTAACATTTAACTCTACCTGAGTAAGGACATTTTTGGGTAGAAATTTTTGCAAGGCAAAGAGTTCCTAGTTATATCACAAGCCAAGCCTAGAAATGTAAGGGTTTAATTTACAAATGGAAAGCTTTTATAAACTTTCTTTAGTCCTGGGCTGGGAAAATTTGTAACATTTACAGTGCTCGATTGTATTACAAAAGCCTGATGGCCCGACTTTAAGGAAAGAAGAGACTTGATATTTCTGTCGAAGAGGAAGTGTTTTGCAAACAATGTGTAGAATTGCTGAACACTGTCTTTGTATCTCAATGAAGCTAGCACATCACTGTCCTCACAAGCCTCTCTTTCAAGGTAGTGCAATGTTATACATGTATACTCACGTGTATTTTCATGCTGAAAATGGGCACACGAGTCCATACATGTAGTGTTAACATACATGTACAGCGCTTGAAGATTGGAATCTCTCTTTTGCCATTGTTTGTGCCGAGAGCCAGGTCCTACAATGTAACTCTATGCCTTGGTCTGTGTTACCTGTGTTTCTTTTCATACATGTACATGCATTGAATTAAAACAGTCCGATGGTGGTGTAATTTAACCAGTTGCAGACTTCCAGAAAATTTGATGTGATACACTGCACGAGTGGTTTGGTGACTTTTAAGAAAATTGAGACCTTGACAAGGCTATCAAGTCAAAAAGGATGGCAGCAGCGTGGAGGTGGCATGGAACCGCTGGAATATCATGCAGTGTCATGAGCTTTTAGGGAGTCGTCTGCCTGTGTATCGTAACATGAGATCTGTGTACATTACCTGTACAATACGAGATCTGGTCTCTGTTTAGTTTGAGTTGTTGCATGTCAAAATTTGCCTTCCTCGTACCGGTATGGTTACTCAGCCACATACATGTACATATATTTGTTTCTGAGGAGCCATCTTTAATATTCCTGTTTACATCCTGGATCAGATGGAGTCATTATGCATGCGGTACGTGTAACAGGAAGACTCTTTAAAACCTGCATCAGAGCAGAAGCTCTTACTCCAAAAATTGAGATGAGATGAGACTAAGTGAGGATGTTTTGATGCAGGTTTACAGAAAAGCATTTTCTCTTCCTAGGCTATATGGTAACTGCTCTGCACAGGTCAGTGTTGGTTATTAATTAAGATCTTGTCTGTGCATGGATGTAGCGATAACCGCATTTTATTTTCGGTTTCTTTGTTTTTCATTCTACAGGCATGCATCAAGGAGGGATTTCTGATGAAGCAAACCAGCTCTTTTCAGGTGAGTTGAAAAACGAACACGAGTAATTTCATAATTTCATATACTTGAATGTGAACACTTCAGAAAGTTCAAAGTTTCGCATTCCTGAAGACACAAGTGTGCGTGTTGGAAACATTCTGACTAGAGTCGTGGCCAGAGTTGTTAGTTGTGAGGCAGAGGAGGATCTGCTCACTAATTTGTTCTTTCCTTCTGTCATTCGTACAGTTTCATCAGGTCGTAATCCAATTTGGCACCGGCATGATTGCATAGGAAATATTTGGCAAAATACCCATGTCGCGATGACACATGAAATGTCACATTAATTATGTGTACCGATATGTAGACGTGTTGAGCTGCCTCGCACTTTTCCAAGTTTAAAGATGGGATCTCTGTGCTTTGGCCCTTGATTTGTAATTGGAGGGTCAGAGGTTCGAATCCAGCAGTTTCCTGTGGGTTATGGCCATGGTGGTTTGTGGGTTGTGGTTCAGGTGGTTTGAATCCTGCTGCAGGCCGTGGTTTGTGTCCCAGGGCAAGGCATTTTACCTCATTCTGTTGGCTGAGGCTCGTGATTTACAACTGGAAGAGCAGGGATGCAATCTCCATATCTCTGTGTGCTCTTTATGTTCATACCGCCCCGGCAATGATCCCTCTTTACTGGTACTTGGCTATATCCAAATGCACTTGCCAGAACTAACAAGTACATATGGGTGATGGATGATGCCGACAGCTTGCAGCTTCCAGAAGCGACCTTGTCATTTCCATCTGTTGCCAAGTCCTTCAGTCAGGGCCTATTGGTGCTTCAGACAGGGCCTGTAGGTTCTTCAGACATGGCCTATAGGTCCTTCAGTCTCAAGTCCACTAGGTGCTCCAAGTTTGATTTCAAGATTTGAGTACAGGTGATCAGAATCTGAAATCAAGTTTGAACTCAGGTCAATCTGTTCTTTGAGGGGGAAGTCGAAGTCTTAGCAGCTTTGTGGATATCAGAAAGCGATTAAATGTTGGACAAATTGTAAAATCTTCCAAAACTTGCAAGCCATATAAAAGCAGGGTAAAATGTTACTGAAAGACTAGTTTGGAGACAAGAATAAGAAGCCATCAGTGCGGTCGCACCACGCTCATCAGCAGGTGTTAGATGTGGATGTGTACCAGTACTTCTTAGACCAATAGGATGCTCTGATTTTGCAAAATATGCAAGCATGAGGTTCGAAAATGCTTGTGTGAGTACTGCCTCGGTTGTAATGGCATCTTCACGGAGTAGTCTGTGCATGGTTTGCATATACCGGTGCCCGGTATTCCCCTACATGTACCGTATGTACCGGTAGTACAGGCATATACAAAGCATCCTGGTATTCTGTGCAAATATTCTATAAACAAATACACAAACTGAATCTGCATGCACATGTTGGGGGAGAAAAAGAAGTTCTGACCAATTTCAAAGATAGAAGAGGTTCATGTACCATTATGGTGACAGACGTGCTGTAAAGTAGCAGTTGAATACTACACATGTTGTGTTCGATTTTACACATTGGGCATTATCGGTTGATCAGCACAATCGCACCGCGCTATCAGTTGACCCTGTATAAAATATCTGACTTCACTTCCTTTTTTCGAAACAATCTTCCACAACCGTGAAGTAGAAAGGAGAGTTGATTGGCTGACTGCAGAATTATTGACAAATCATGCAGTCAGATGAACAAGATTTGAGCTAACGCGCCCAACATACTGACAGCCTATTAATTTGGAGGAAACAGGAATTTTACAGCATTAAGGGTCATGACTGTATCCTCAAAACTGTATTCGATTTGAAACACTGATGAACCTGACCCAACATCAAAACACAATTGCAGGAAATGACAATATATGATGTCAATCTCTCATTTTCTGAGACGCATTTTACAGAAGTTTCAAGGTCTTCATTGTGAATTATTAAAAGAATACCAAATCAAGCTACATGTACATTGTACATGTAATTAGGTCCGAGAGACTTCACTTCGTGAAAAAGCTGCACAACACTGGAAACTCTTCTGTGTGGCATGCTGTAAATTACAGGGGAAAATATGTGTCAGCGGACACCCTTTTTTAAACACGCACACAAGCTTGCCCCAGATTTGGTGCCCAATTAAAGTTCACCGCCCCTCACGCAAATGTCAATCTGAACATGGTGTGTCTTACATGTATGTGTAAAGCGTGTTAACATTGCACTGGTATCCGTCTCGAATTTAATTGGGTACTAAATTTAGGGCCCCATTTATAGGTTGGCATTGATGAAATTATTGAATTGAAAATATGCACAGGTTGTTTTCTACTGCTTCACACTGGTGGTACCATTTGGGTTGAGTGCACGGGTAGTGGACGCTCTGTAGATGAAAAACAAACAAGAGAAACTGGAATTGAAAATGGCCGTGCACAATTAATTGCGGAGCTGGGGCCCCGGTATGGACAGCCTCCTAGCTTAGGCCACCTCAGCTTGCTTGTTCAATTTTTTGCTCGCGGTACCGGTGTTATACATGCACACGTAAATACATGTATTTTGAAGGTGACAAGTGAAATGTTAGAACTGGTAGAGGTGCATGTACATGTATTAAAAATGATGAGTAATGAAGTTTGCAACTGCACGGTCAACGATGATTGTATAAATCAGTTTCTATCCTAACATCAACCATTTTCCTTTTGACAATATGCCATAGCTACGAGTACATAGATTCATGTACACATTCTAAGTGCTAGACACACTCATTGCTTTATACATGTACACCCGTACGTACCGGGTACATGTACATGTACTTGTACCTCCGTAGTTCACAGTGGTTGGGCAGTTTATTTTTCCCTTTTCCAATTTTTTTGTGAGCAAAGGCTGGTTCATATTGGTGTGCAAAGTGAACACAAATGTGAATTTGTGATGCAAGATCAAATGTTTTGCGCTGCAAATTCACAAATGTTCAACACATTTCAACTCGAGTGAAAGTTTGCTGCAAGTTCTTTTGCGATGTCAAATTTGCTTTGCCATTTCGTTCGCCTGTAGCACGAACCGGCCTTCAGAGAAGCCAAGCACAAACAGGTGGATACAAATTTGTCTGAATAATTGCACTTTTAAATGTATTGACCATATTTATCCAATTTGTATTGACTTTTCAATCATGTTCATAACATTGTGGTATTATTCTTAATAAAGTTGAGCCAGAATTCTAAACCCCGAAGAACAAAACTAGTGGCTGTTTGACTTGGAAGTTTATTTTTCAAAATACCTCTGTACTGCACTGCACTTTACATGTACAGTGTACATGTATAATGTGCCACACATTCAAGACCTAGTGCTTTGTCGTTTCTCCTTTTAAAAAGGTGTAGAAAAGTGCCACACCTTCAATCAATACATTTATTTCCACAGTGCGGGAATCATCCTCAAGGCCAAAGCTTGTGGCACATGTGCCAGACCAGACAAAACAAGACAAACCACCAACTGAGATATTTAGAAACAATAACAATAATTATACATTTAGAAAAAGAAACAGCAAAAAATAAACAAACAAAACAAACAATGAAATGAAAGTTATCAAATACAAATATTGTTTGGAAACAATTATATTACTTTTAACAAGTACAAAATGGCTGCTGAAGTCCGAGGAAGTCCTCAAAAATAATTTTTTCCAAGGAAGAATCAATTTCAGCCTTCCCCTCCCGCATCTACCCTCTCACTTGGAAGCCCCGCCTACTCCTTTTTTTCCAGTTAAAGTAAACTCTTGGACTCATTTTTTTGTAATGGAACAGACCTTATTTATGGGGAGCCAATTTTGATCTTGTTTCCCGAATCAGTCTTACACGTACTCTAGGCAGTATAATCTCTTAATGGGGTATGGACCTCTTTGAGTTCCATGCTTCAGTTTTACTCCTTTTTTAAAATGTGGCTCGAAACATTTACACGCTGTAGGTACAAGATTTGAATTGTTAATCGGCATATAATTAACCCTAGTTTGTAATGAGTGTTTATGTTATTGATTTCACTTTTACTCTCAGGTTCCCCAAATGAAAAGTTAACCTTGCGCTCAGTTCAAGATGACCCACTTGAGAATAGGAAGAATCCTTTTTGGAGTGGGGGGAGACTAGGGTCCCCAATAGTGACCCGTCCATGTGTGAGAGCGATAACATACAGAAGGCATCATCCCTGTGAATGACTTCTGTCCAGCTGTGTCTGTCTAGGACTTTGGAATGAATTACATTTACCGGCACCTGTCAGTTTGTCAGCCTCCATAATTGGTTCTGATGGTCCAGTGACCGGCCATCTGTCTGCGATTCAGATGGGACTCGACAGCAGTGACAACTACGCCAAATTTACTCCTCAGTTGCCTGTCTATCTCGTTTTTTTCTCCCTTCTTTCTTTTTTTCTTTGAACACTCCTCTTGGGTTGCCGTTGATCTCGGTGCTGGTGCGCTGCAGTGTTACGCAGAGCCGGACCCCCAACGTGTGGTGCTGGGCTTAATTGGTTTGGATTCTTGCTCCACCGCCGAAATCGCAATTGCTGGGGAACTCAATCTGCACGTGCAGTTACAACACTTTGGCTATGATGGGTTGTAGCAATATGCCCAATGTGCATACATACGTGTATGTATCTATAAAAAGGCCATGATGTACACGTGAAGGCAGTTCGGTTAATGGTTTATTTGTCTCTCGCCTGTGTTTGGTTGTTGAGCCAATGAGGTGATGTGCACACGTCATACGGAGTAAATATCTTGTACAGGTATTAAGGACCAGCACATTTTTCTCAGAGGCCCCCTGTACCGGTACATGTCCACATCCTGCACATTTTTCACTGTATTCCTTCTACCGCTAAATGAACCTTTGTTTCCCATTTAACCTGGTTTTGCTTTTTATTTTGCCATCTAGACGGGTATTTCAGTGCCTATTAATATTGCTGCGGTAACACAAAGTCGTATACTGTACTTGTCAGAAAATGTATGATGCCGTTGTAGAAAGAAACCATAAACACTGCAACTACTTCAGCACTAAAAGTTGCCAGACATTTAGATATTTTGTGGACTGAAACATTCTTTTCTTTGGAAATTTGCTGTTACATTTAGGCTAGCGATTGTACCATGAATTTTTTACATGTATTTTTAGCCTGCAGATTTTGGTTTCACACTTTGAACAACAACGCCCTTCCCTTCCCCAATGAACAGTGTCTTCCTGAAATGTCATCATAGTATTAAACAGCACCCTCATTTGTCAGGAGCATAGTAAATTTTGGAGCCCCCCCCAAAAAAACCTGCTTGCTTTAATACAATGCACGTACCGGAGTTGACCATCAAACAAAATCTGTTAACAAGTAAGATTCATATCGTGGGCCTTTTGGTGCTTGTTCTTGTACCTGTAAAAATATACATGTAGTTTGGACTCATGGACAGAAGAGGTCCTCATAGTGCATGTTGTGAGAACCCTGTGTGTGGACTAAGCAGGGTCCATGCAAGGTACATGTACATGTAACCCTCTTTCTGGAAAACAGGTTTAGAGGCATGTTGGGGTTAGGGTTTTCCGTCGCCTCATGAGGAGAAACATTCCTGGAAATCATCAAATCTCCAGCTTGGAATGGTGTTCACAGTTCAAGAAAAAGGAGTATTTTCAAAGATTTTTCTAAATCAAACGAAAACAAAGGAACATGTACATTGTACATGTAAGGAGCACCAACATGGGTGTGTATAACGTGATTAAATGGAGCATAAGCAAGAACAAGGATAATTTACTTGATCACTGACCAAACCACGGCAGGTACTCATCTCTACTTGCAAAGACCTTTTTCACTATAACACGGAAGCCATCTTTGTGAGAAGCAGGACTTTTCACCAGGCCCTCGATGAGAAAAGTTTAATTAGGTGTTATGTTTGCATCCAAGCAGTGCCTTTAGATTGATATTTTAATTTATCGGTATTTCACAGAAATGCAGGGTCGTGCATTGCGGAACCCTTGGCAAGGGAACTGTGACACAGCAAAATACATACAGTACGTGTGGCTTTAGGTTTTTAGAATTAGTGGCAATCACTGTTCAGCTGGTGAATGCATACTGCACCAGTAAGGGATATAACACAATTCATCACATCTTTTTTTGGCCCTGTGCGTACTTGTCCCAGAAAGACAACTACACGATCCCTATAAATTCTTATGTTTTTTTGCAAAGGATTTTGCCCGTAGGTGGTATTTATTTATTTTTTTTGGTACATCCAGTTCAATTGTCCTTGTACATGTACAGTACCTTGCAAAGACGAAGTGCTGGAAAGCAGCCGTTCAAATGGTGAATCTCCTTCCGGGTAATGAAAGAGATAAGAGCTTTGCCAAAATAACTGGATTAGGGATCTTTGTTGAGCGGCAGATGTTTCTTATGCATCTTTTTTCCCCCTCAAGCAAAGAAAAAAATATGTTGAAGTTCTGGACAGGTTACGATATGCCCTCTAGTGCCATTGCTCATAATAGAGCCTGCCCATAGAGCTACATGAAATTACTAGAGCGCAGATTTCTCATCCTCTGTGAGGAAAAATTTGACGTCGTCCTGGGTGTGGATGTTTTGAATCCATGTGCATGCCTGTCGAACATTCAAAATCGCACAGAATGAATATTGAATTGTGTACTTTGAATACAGTGCGCATGGTGTACCGATAAATCCGATTGAAAAAAAGGCATGCAAAATTATGTTCAGCACATTCGCGTTTGTGTTGTTAACGTGAACGCTGAGCAAAACTAATCGTTCATTTACTGAATTTGCGTTTAGATTTTTGCGTTTAGGTTTTTTGCATATCGGCTTTATTGACGCATCATTTCCGAACACAGACATAGAAGGCTGTACAACATTTTGAGTTTTCCATACTGGTACATTTGTCCACAAACATGGATGTGCCCAGCAGGCATCACTTTGTACTTAAGTCATTGCTGTAGTGAGGGTGCCTAACTTTTGTTGAACGCTTTGTTTCGCCTGAAAAAAAATTGAAGTTAATTGAACTGAACTGAATAACATCCACTTGAAATATATTTCATACAAAAACCAACAAAAAATATAATTTAATATTATTGAACTTCTTTGGGTGCATGTGACCATATACAGCCCCAAACCCCCAAAACATAAATTGCCCTCCTAAAGAAAACAAAACAAATCTCCCCACCCCCCTGTAAAACAAAAAAGAGGAGGAAAAAGGGATATTGACTGACATTTCTGCCTTCCTGTTTCCAAAATTTATTCATTTACTGCTCACTGGTATCACCACAGACAATTTCGCCATTCAGAAAGGATGTTTTCATTCTCTCACAAGCTATTCACCTCCACCTCTCAGGAGGCGACTTGCCGTTTCAGTCTGAAAGTGTGTCCCTACTGTAGTTACAGTCATCCCCCCCCCTCACAAATGGAGCCCTTCAATTTCCGGTGAAAATACCCCCTTCTCTTTCTGTCTCATAAAATTCTCCCCCCAGGGCTCTCCCCATAACATTCAGCCTATTGAATTGCCATTTCATTCAGTGCCCGAACTTTGTATAAGATGATGAAGTCTGCACAAACAAATTCTTATCGCTTTCTTTTTTATACAAGAGGGACGAGTGCATTGTTAAAAAAATTAAGTGTTGCAGTATACATTGTGCTTTACAGAATAAGCCGGGAGATCTGACACATTTCATATTTGACTTGGCCAGGCTTGTTTTTTTTTTTTAATTGTGTTTGGATGACCGGGTGATGAACTGCAGGATCTGTGCGACCAAGCTTACCATCTCCAAGGGGAAGAGCTGAGCACCAGCTGCCATCTCTAAGGGGAAGAGCTGTGCACCAGCTTCTCTGCGGTAGCTCGCCTTCCGAGAAAAAAATATGAGTTCACTGACTCGGGGAGATGGGATCGAATGGTGATGGACAGTATCGCATTACGGGTGTCATATTTCATTGCGGTGGTCGCTCGCACAGCCTTGGATGTCGTCATTGGGCAGTACCGCCTTCTAAAAGGTGGAGAGAGCCAAAATTGGGTCTGCGTGAACTTAGGATGTATGTGTCTTGAGTCTGGTTGGATGCTGTACTTCAGTGTGACAAGGGCACCATTTTGATTATTGCGTTGCCTCCAAACCTGCAGGGGGCCAGTGTTGTTTTTCCCGAGTGTTCCATTTTTTCATGAAATCCGTATAGATGTCATCTTGCACAACTCAAGATCTCTTGCAGTGCCCCACTGCTTCCCCTCACCCCCCCCCCAGGGAAGCATGTATTGAATGAATGCGTAACATGGGAAAAATTCATTGGTCAACATTGTGCCCTTTGCTGACATTGTACTGGTTCGTAACGAGAAAGGTATATTACTTGCATATGCCCAGATTGTGTTGGCCGACATCTTTTTTGGGTTTCCGAGTGCATGTTGATGAAAATGCATTTTCTGGTATAATACGTGTATCTACTGTAGTTGGATGTTTGTCAATAGAGAAGAGGACAGAAGTTGTCCCTTTTTGATGCTGACTGTTTTTTTTTAAATTATTCCTTGAATGCTATCAAGGAGCCGAGGTACCAAATCAATCTAAAAATTGCGAAGGCATCCTGATTTCTTGAAGCTTTCACTTTCAATTCAGTTACCGGTATTTTTGGGGAGGGGGTCACAGGCCCTGGAAGAGGACAGCATTAACGAGGGAAAGAAAAATTACATCATAAATGATGTTTTTCCCCCCTATTTACCAGCTGGGGCTGTATATATTAAATTATGTCGTTCTTTCCACGCAGTCCCTCAAGGTCAACCCATTAAGGCTTTATTAAGGCTCAGGCAAAGGGAACACATCTACTGCATGTAGGGAATACATGTCCAGGCTGTTATGTAGGTTATCTCTGAGGTAATCCAATTTCTGCTCAATTTAGCACTGGCTTCATTCCCCCAGCGCAGAGTATTTGCACGGAGCATTACTTTTTTTTATTAAAGGCACCGTATATGTACATGTATCACGTCTGGTGGTGAAAGTTAATAGCGAGGAGTTATTGGTACAGTACATGTTCCCTTACCGTAGTATCGCAGTAGCTGAGACTGAATAGCAAGGGGGTGGTAGGGGAAGATGGTCCCTGAGTGTATAATTTGTTTTCCTGGTGGATTCAAAGCAGTTGCGGTATGATACCTTTCCCAGGGACTTGTGTATAACTCCTCATGTTTCATAAAGAAACTTTACAGTAATTTCAAACCAATCCAAATTCTCCATGAGGGGCTTTAAGTTAATTTGTGTGTATCTGTTTGATCAGTTAACAATGAGTTTGGGCATACCGAAGGCATGTTGGCAGTTTGCATCTTACCCGTTAATATAGATTCCTCCAACAGCGCAATGCATCAAGCACGTTTTCGTTGAGCCAGTTAACGGTTGCACGGTATTTGGATGAATTATGTTTTCCAGAGATCATCTGAACGGCTGACGTAAAATTTCTCTTTTTCTCAAAAAATGACAGCATTTCTGACGGAAAGATTTTACAGATTGCCTGACACTGTCATTAGTGTTTACTTACTTTACAGCACGACATTTCAAGATAATTTGACAGTCCCGCTTTCGAGATCTTGCAAATCATGTACACTGCCTTTAAGCCCTTGGTACAGTTGTATACAGAAGTGTGCATGTACACATACCTGCGTGTACCTCCCTGCTCTAGATCAAATGCTGATTTGGCTGATGAGTGGGTTTGGACCATTTGTATTTATCATGATTTCATTGGCAGCTTGCCGACGTGTCAACATTAGCGCACTTGTCGCACTGCTGCACATATTAATGGCCCAAAAGGTAGATTTCGGTATGAGTATGGGTGCACTTATCCCTTGAAGCAACATCATCAGTGTGTATGGGCTCCTGTGTAAGATTGGTAAGCTGAACAGTACAAAGAGAATGTGCGCTGGTCTCAAAACAAGTTGTCTGACGTACATATCAACGCTGGCGTCACATTTCTTCCTGGCTCGTGTTTGATACTTTCGGCATGTGTCGTGATTTGGGAATATCTAATTTAAAACCTGACCCCTGGCATTCATGTGATACACATTTAAAGTAGTAAGCAAACATTTGTGAAGTTTGCCAAATCTTGTGAACGTTTCAACCAATATTTGTCAACTGTTTACTTCTTTTGATAACTCAGGACTGTTCAATTTTTGGTGGACAACTTGCCATTGGTTTTTCTGTGTCGTCCTTCCACTTTATTCTAAAGTTTAGGTTTTAATTTTAGTTTTTTAATCTTGTCACGTGTTGGAGATTTTAAACTTTTCAGCTAAATTAATTAATAAGAAGGCCAACACTTGTGTACTTTTTTCCAGTCAGTGTATGTGGTTTCCCTGAACAGGAGAAGTATAATCAAGCTGAAACAGATCTTTGAAAACTCTGTTCTGTGGTTGAAACCATACATATGTAAGAATCATCTGAAATGTTTCGTTTCTTCACGGATAGCATGGCAGTGAGTTTGAGATTAAGCCAGACTTTCAAGTTTTAAAGAAAATATATGGAGCCCCCAAATGCCAAGGGACTTGTTAAAAAGCAATCTCAAATGCATCTACATGTACCTTCATTTGCAACCCAACAGAACCAGCAAAACAGAAACCAAAATTTGCCTGCTGGATAGCGAACATGTGCTATTACCATTCTCCCTAATTTTTCTCCCGACGCATTCATAACGGTGCTCTTTCTTCCTGCCCAACTTTATTTTGATAGTTCAGACATGTGTGGAAATAAAAAGGATTATTTTCAAAGGCGGACTCCCATAATAACACAAATATAAACCATCTGGTTTGCATATGTTGGATATCATATGCGTATGAAGTGTGTCCTTCGCTTCTACATGAAAAGAATCTCTCTCAGTTACCTGGTTAAAAAAAAGGAGGCTTGTCCCTTTGAATTTGAGAAAGTTATAGATTGTTCAAAGAAAGCAGTCATTGATTTGAATTTTTTAGCTTTGATATCCTTCGCAAAGTTTTCTCCAGAGAGCAAAATCTGTTTGGCTGCATTAGGCCAAGTGGACATAATTTGTAAATCTTGCTGTGTATTTATGTAATTCACAGCTCGCTTGGCAAGGATCAAGTCTGGAATCCCACCTCCCCAATCTTGAAACTGAAAGTGCGGATGCAGTGAATTTTACTGTACGAAAACTATTTGACACCTCTGTTAGGTTTAATGTAAATTTAAGGGTGCACTGTCTACATTTTGAAAAAATGTCCGTGCTTTACTGCATAACTGAGGGTCCTGCATTATGCCGTGATGTCATTCAGGGAAACATGAATCAGTGCATGCCGGATTCTTTCTGTTCAAGTAGTAAACCCAGAATTTACTCAAGTTTTTTAAACAAGTTTGAGAAAGGGTTGATTTCTCGCCTAATGCTGAGTACAAGTTTACACAACGGTGAAACACAGAAAAAAAAGAACAAATTTAAGCCTACACAATTTTTTTAACATGCAGAACTTGTTGTGCACAAAGACTTTGTAACATTGTTTTCTTCCCAGAGTGTCTCAATTTTGCTCATGAATAATATACATGTACTCATCAGCGTGAAAACCAAAAAGCCAGTGAAACACTCTTTGAAGAAGTGAAACAAAAACTATAAAAGGATGTGAATTAAGTGAGACACATAAGGCAGGGTGCAGTTGGAGGTTTGTGCTAACAATTCTATCACAGCTATCCTGTAAGGATACCCTCACTTGACATTTGTCTCATTTAATAATTTCCCTGCCACAATCCACTTCTTGTTTCTCTTTCTATGTATACATGTATTTTTGTTTGGCGCAGAAACATTTCTATTCCTGAAAGGAAGTGTCACTGCCGATTTCATATTCATACGTGCATAACACAGGACATGATCAAGGAGGTTCGTCATGATTGTGTTTGTCCTAACGGTGTGCTTTACCATTATTTTGTCCAAGAGCTTAATGTTTTCATTTTATCAACATGCCATGCATACATATATCTCTAATGGAAGTTCCGAAAGCACAAAGCAGTCTTTGTTGTTACTTTTTTTTTTTTTTGGTGAATTTGTTATTTTGGGGGGCCCGGTGTCAGACATGGATGGAAAATACCCATAGCTTCTGTCCTCTTGTTAACGGAAAGTTAACATGACATTCACAACAGTAACTAATCTTTGGCTTCAGTGAATGCCTGCAGTTGTGAGACTTCTCCTGGTCTACCGTATGATGTACACACTCGATAGCAGCGTTTGGGTGAACGAATAGAGAAATCTGTTGGAATTTGAATTTTCAACATATACCGGGACGGTTTTCCTTTCAGCAGTAGCATACCAGATGGAATAATTCTAAGTTACTTTTAACTCATGATCAAAGGGTCAGAGTCTAGCTGTAGGCCATGTGTTGTGTCCTTGGGCAAGCCACTTTACCTTCAACCATGCTTCAACTGCCTCCTCTCCACCCTGGAGTACTGTATTTTTGGGGCTCTGCATTAGCTTGGGAGCTACACGTACCTGTAAAGACTGGCTTCACAGGCAGCAAGAAATTGCTCAGTCCTTTCATACTGTTGCAACTGGAAATAAAGGGATTTCAGCACATGCTTTTATCCAATGTAATGTAGCAGAATGTTAAACTGTCTTTTAGTACTGTTTACAGATCCATAATAGTATGTAGAAATTGGAATATTGTTTTCAATCAAGTCATCTTGCTACAGCGAAAGCCACGAGCCTGCAACCTTTACATGCATTAGTTGAATCAACAGAGGGCAGCAAACCATTTTCTGCCCACCATTGTGAGGGTGCCTTTGGATAGATTTGCTTTGCTCAACAGAGGGCTCTGTGTGGACTGCACACTCACATCATTGGGCTAGAATCTGGCACAGAGTATTGTTGTCAATCAATTTGTCACTTGCAACCTGAAAGATGCACACTGAATTTGGATTATTTAGCTATTAAAGTTTGGCTTCCATTACCCACAAAATAATTTTGACTGCATGTTGGGGAGTTATCGGACTACAATAGTCAAGTCTTTTCTTTCAATTTTTAATGATTGTGTTTTTGTTTGAAAAAGACATGAATTTTGATGTCGTAGGTGCAAAATAACCATCACTTACTTGGTATGAATATTAAAAGTGAGACTTAATAATCACGGTGATGATGAAATGCATGCAGGGAGCAATGTGGGCCTTCTAGGTGGGATAACATTGGAGCCAGAAGGTCATGTGGGTGTGTAATGGCCAATCAGGTCTGTTGTAGCTAATGGAACAATTCTGTCAGATGGCTTTTGTCACACTTTTGTGCATTCACTTTGGCTGCATTTGGCTTGAAGCTTCTTAATATGAAAAGGTCCCCATGGAACAGAGGGCACTGTTCTGAGGCACCACTTTGAAGTTTCACATAGCTACATGTATTCCGAGTTCAGTGCATTTGTCAGCCAGGAATGGTGTCGGAGGAGAGATGTTCGAAGGATTTGCCCCATGTCTGAGGACTTGTTCTATGGGCTGTGTCTGAGGACTTGTCATATGTCCAAGGACTGGTCATATTTTGTAGCACTTTAAATTAGTATTGACTTGTTCCTTTTTACTGAGGACTGCTGTGAGTGTTAGTCTTATGGAGGTCATTTCCTAGGTATGACCTCTTGCAATGTACATACCTGCATGATGTACAATTCCTGTCAGAAGGGAATAACGTACGTGCAGTATGTACATGTTGGCCAGCAACACCAACCAGTTGCCCTGGAGAGGCCAATTTTCAACTTCATAAAATTATTGACATCTTGCTCAAGTTTTCCAGTTGTTTAATTACCTAATCTGTGGTGTTGTAAAATGCAATTCACTTTGGAGCCTCGTACCTGTGCAGCCGTCATCATTCACACAGAGCTAGTTCCAATTTACATGTACATGTAAATCTCATACGTCCGACAGACAGTGAACCTGTCGAGTCCTCATGGAAGGGAAACCCTTGTTAGTGATGGCAGACATCAACTGTTCACCCATAATGCACTGTGTGTAGTGGCCTCTTTGTGGTGGTTTCTAGGTGGTATTCTGTATTTTAAATTGCCGCCATTCATTTAGAATGTTTTCTGAAGTTTCTCCATGAAAATTATTAGTACTGTTTAAAAGCAGAATAATGAACCAGCATTTCTATACCTTTTCCAATGCAAGACACCCACCTCTAACACTTTAGTGACCACCTCCGCCTTCTTTGGGCAGACATTGCCATCTCACATTTAAAAGATAAATATTGTGAAAAAACTGACAGAAATTGAAAATTTGGTGGACTAGTTCACCCATCACATCGTTCTGATCGGCAAAGGAGGTCACAGAATACAAAATGAATTTATTTAGAGGAAAAATGCATGGTGTGGAATTGATTTTGACATTGTAAGCATACTCGTATTTGTTGTGACCACTTTGATTTTTTTACAAAAGGTATTTAGCCACCTGATGCTGAAAACTCCCAGAGTGAGCCCTCTCTTGAACATTTTGGATATGTTAGGGTCTCAGAGGTAGGTCCTCACTTTTCTTCTCTTGTCTTTGCAGAGATGGAGGAGGAGGTACTTCAAACTGAAAGGACGAAACTTGTATTATGCCAAAGAAAGCACAGTAAGTATCAAGTGTGCACACTTCATACGTGTATTCACCTCGAGCAGAAGCACCCCCTCATTGGTTGAAAATATCCATGTTGGTGGCTAGTGTCTGTATTGGTAGCAATGTGACCGCAGCGCAGGCATCTCACAGTCGGTTGTGAACCAGCTAAGTGCAGTTCCCACCATGGGAGCCTGTGTCGCTAGGAAAACTGCTCCCTCTCTTGGTTCTGCTCGGGACGGATACCTGCTGCCCAAACTTGCATGTATTTGTACATATATTTGTTGCAGTAGGAATACCATGGTTGAGGGGCAAGGTTCCCGCTTTTAAATTGGATACAGGGGCTCAATTCCAAGATTCCAAGATATGAAAATGATACTCTATTTCTGGGCCTTTAATCTTTCAATTTAAATGTAAATTTCTTGTCAAAATCTCGTCAGTTCTCCAGTCGGGCTCACTGATTGAATGGAAATACCGCTGCTTTGGCAGACTTCATTTCAGATCAATCACTCTCCCAGGGTTTTTTGAATTTTTTTTTTTTGCCAAGGAAACAAAATCCGTTAAGACTTGGTCACATATGAATTTTAAAAAATTCATATTACCAAAATGTCAGTGATTTAAAGACAGCATCATTAAAGTTACATGTGCAACCGTGTGCGATGATCCCGTTATGGCTCATTAATCCCAACAAATTAAGTGGTTAATATTGCAAAAGTTCACCGAAAATCACCAGTGATCAAGATCGGTGTTACATCACGTTTGTTATGTAGACTGTTTAATTAGAGGGGTGGACAGGTGGCAGTATAGTTGGGGGAGGGGCATAGGCTTGTTTACAATGTGAAGTGGGACGTGGTCATCAGGGGGAGGGGGAAGTTGAGGGCTGCTTACCCCCCTCCCCCTTGACAAAATAACTGAAACAAAGGAATACAGTAGGTGAAGGTATAGTTTATTTTCAAACCATTCAGAGCACTTCCATGAATATATGTACATGAGTTTCAAAATCAAGGAAATGATAGAGGGCTGTAGAGAAAGGAAAAGCAGAAGAAGTTGAAGAAATGAAAGAAAAGGAGGAAATCAGCTGTTTGTTTAAAAAATACCTCACAAACGATCCCCTTCCACTGTAAAGGTTTTTCAGTCTGCTGCTTATGCTTGATTCCCCCCCCCCCCGCAGTCTTACTGGTAAATAAGTTATTTTTTAAAAGTATGCATGGAAGATTTTTTTGCCACTTCTGTTCTTCAAAATCTTCATTTACCCTTCTCTTGCCCACAGAAAAACAGGCAAACTGAAAAAAGAGCAGAAATATGTAAAACACAAACTAAAGACACCTTCCTTTGTCATTCAGTTTTGGCCTGCACCTGTGCTCTACTTCTTCAGTAAATGAAGCAATCTACTTGTACATGTTTTACCATGAAATATTCCCCATGAAGTGAATTATCCTTAAGGGCTTCCCTTCAAATTTGTCCCACTTTTCTTGGAATGCAGTTTTGATCCTTCTCCTAACATCTTTGTTTGAATCTGCTTGTCAGTTGTCACCATTGGAGAGTACAGAGTGGGGCAAATTGAGCGTGAAGCTCCTGACATTTGATGGGATCAAACTGATGAGAGATGGTGCTTGCTGCTTTGGTGCAAACCCGTCAGTCCATTACTGTATCGACATCTAGATAAAAACCCAGACCGTTTGTGTTCAAGCAAGGTCCTCATTGCAGGCTTTCGGTAGTCTCTTGGAATTATATACAATACAATATATATATATATATACCATACAATAGACACAATAAACTGGATGCTACGTATACATTGACATCTGAATGGACGTCTTACATCTGAATGTTTGTGCCTGTGCTCGATGCAGTTCTGCGCAGGGTAGAAGTGGGCATCGCATTTGTGATAACATACATCTGATCTAATCTAATCTTTTATGTACATGTTTCTATGGCCCGAATGCACTGCACGATGTGCTTGTGAAAAGTACAAGTATCTTTATAATTAATAATAATTTATTCATTTATAAAGCACAAATTTCATATGGAAATGTTTGAATGCACTGTAAAATGAAGACATTAAGCGTGGAACAATGAATACATTTAAACATTTGGTTGAGCCGATGGCATACAAGGGCGCCTCAGGCAGCTGCCAAACGATCCACATTCACCAACATCAGTAATGGGGAGACAGTAAGAAGCAGTTACAGTTATAGAGGTGGGAGGAAAACCCCAGGGGAATACTCTGGGTAAAACCCACAGAGTCAGATAGGGACTGAAAACCCAATCCCGGGATTCGAACCCGGGACCACAGAGGTGGAAGGCGAGGAAAGAACTACCTTGCCAACCTGACTCCCCAATATTCGTCTCATCTTTGGGTGAGTTACAACTGTAGTCTAGAATAGTTGCTTTAAGACCGCCCAAACTATGGATGGTTTGATCCATCTAGTCGACTATTGGGAGTGAGGCATACGGTGGCAAAGCTGGTTATCAATAGTCAATTTCATTTGTAAGTACGGAGAGAACCATTCGCATATAAAATAATTGTAGGAGATACCATTGAACATGAGCGCTGGAAAAGTTGCAGGTAACGGCAAAATATGAGTGGCGGTGAGATGTTATAAAATAGCTTGACTGTATTTTTGCCTGTGCATTCTTTTAAAAATCAGTTGACTGGTAATAAAAAGTATACTTTATAAATGCAGTTGGTGTCCAAATCTGCCTTTCAATTCTGCTGGTTTTACGTACATGTACGGTGTATTTAGTGGTAGGGTCAAATTTCAAAGAGCTGCCAATCAAAAAATTCTGCTTGGTAGATTGGTGTGCTGTTCAAAATGAAAAGCAGTGTCTGGTATTTGGGCTGGTACATGTACCCTGCTTTTTATAAGCAGATAGTTTCTGTGGTCAGCAAAGTTGAGTGGTTTTTGCTGGTCTGTGAAATGGGCTGCAGGGCTGGAATTGAGTGTACCAGAAAGTCTTTTCCTTCCAAAGTCTATAGTCGCCAGCAACAGGATGAAAAAAAAGGGTGTTTTGTCCCAGTTACATTAGTTTGAAGCTTGTGGCTAGGTTTGAGACAGGATGACTTGTGGTGGACTTACAGGGATGAGGACTTAACAGCCCAAGTCTGTGATACGTGTCAGTGTACTGGTTCAGTATCATAGGTATCCACCTTTTTCTGAGGAGATGTAACAGAGTATTCAAGTATATGCACAAGGTATTTTACATTGTACATGCACCATCGCGAAGAACATTTCCCTTCTCCTGTAACTCCTGAAGGAGTTGAAATCGTGGCCGTCAGCGTCCGTCTGTAATCCATAATTTGTAATTCTGAAGGAAATCAGCATTGGCGAGATGTGAAACAAATTACCCAGGGGGAACAAGATCCACTCCCTCGTGACGTGTCTCCACAGCGAAAATGCGTCATAAACTTCTGGCTTAATTTGATAAAGAAACACTGCAACCACGTCAGGCAGGCCTTGTGAGCCCCGATGGAAATGACTACGTTAACACAGGGAAAGGTCGACGATGGCAACAATGCAGTCATACTTTCATTCAGTGCTGAAGTTGTATGACCCCTCTGCTTCAGCATTTTGTATAGAACCGTTCATGCAACATTAGAGAACAGAAATAAAGCCTGGAAAATTGTATACAGTGTGGCCAAGTGTGGAGGGGGGGGGCACAAATGGAGGTCAATGCCCCCACCATAGCAGCCCCATTTTTCCCCAAATAATAAGAGACAGGCTGTTTTGGCTATTTCATTTCCTTTCTTTTCAAAAACCTTAAAAAGGCCCTGAAATTATAACCTCTCTTCTCAAAAGGCCATGAAAGGTTTCTTTGGCTCTCCCCCTTCCACAAGTCTGGCCCCCAAACATGTAGTTCTGGATCTGCCCTCAAGCGCAGTGTGTACATCTTTTAGAAAGGTTTGGAACATTTGCGGCAAACACGTGTTCAAACACAGTATGTACATTCTGGTTCATTAAAAAAAAAGCACAGAATGCTGATGCCGTCCCTCAGCGTGAACCAGAGAGGGCGTCTTTTTTCACATGGAAACGACTG